>NW_021634663.1:0-91860 GCF_004799145.2 Neltuma alba
TATAAAATTAGAAGGATGTTTATTTATTACAAGTAACTACTTAATAAATTTTTTTAATATACTCAAATTAGTCAACCAGCTCTTATAATAATAACTGAAGGTACTAACTCGGTTTCTTAATATAGATTTAGTTAGTTAATTTCAAAAAATTAAAAAAATATTATTAGTTATTTGTAATAAATATGTTTATCTTTTCTAAAATACTTTGTTAATAATGTATATTAGTTAAAACTACCATTTAATAAAACCTTTAATATGTACAATTATTATAACACTATTTAAATATATATATATAAAAGACAAACTGAATTAAAACTTATATTTAAATCAAAATTAAAAATCAACTAGCTTTTTCTATTAAATATCATGATAGCATTATAGATATCATTCTCGTTAGTCAAGTTCCTTTGGGTACATCTGATACAACTTGCTTATGGTTCGCCTGGTATCATCTGTGATATTCATAAAACATCTAGATTTTCGGTTTGCCTTTCCAAGCTGAAGTTTTATCTCCACGTCGCAGAAGAATAATACTATCCATAAGCATAATGCCACAGATGAAACTTTATAATATTATAGCCCAACGTATTATCATACATATCACACACATATTTTGCAATACACACAGTTAAACAAACTTCAATGTAACAGTATTCACCTCAGGCTTTAAAGCAGACTTCTCCATCACAAACCCCCCTTCTGTTCTATTCCTTGTTTCCATTTCTCTTCCTCCAATACACATTTTGGGTGGAGATCAAAGTTACACTTCTCACAACAGTATGACCATGTGTGACCTCCCTCGTCACAACCATCACAGTTGTAAATATTACAGCGACTCAACACAAGCTCATGTTCATGAGAATTGTGAGTCACCTTCTCAGGCCAACCCTTTGCCATCTCTTCTGATGCCGCCTCAAGTTCCTTCGCCCTTTCCTCGGTGAAAGGATATGCTTCGGCACCGTAAAGCATGACGAGATCTCTGGCCCCTTTCGTGACAGTCCTGCCGCTGGGTCCAATGACCACCAGCATGGGGATACCGTACACCTTGAATTTGCGACTCAGAAATGACTTCCTCGAGTCACCAAAGGGAAGGGCCAGCCATGGCATTTTAGAAAATAAGTTATCAAACGAGGTTTGGTCCCTGTCACTAGAGATGAAGACAACTTCCAGTGCATTGTCCTTTGCCTTGATCTTGTGATATGCTTCGATAAGCTTTGGCAGAAATGCACGGCATGGTAGGCACCAGTGAGCTGAGAAGTATAGGAGGACATTCTTCCCCACCAAATCTGACACTGGAATCTGTAGAAGAAGGAAAATGACCATCATTGTCAGAGAATGGTGAAAGAAGAGGCTAAGGGAGAATCGTATCATTGGAACATGGCCCGGGGGCCGGGGGGGGGGGAACCTCATTATCGCAGAATGGAGACAGAAGAGGATAGGAGAGAAGCAGCAGAACGGTTATGAAGATACCAAGGGTGAAATTTTGTTTTAGTTAAGAGTTTCATCTTTGGTATGACAAGTCAAAAGGTATCATACAAGAAGACAAATTAAATTAATATTTTATTCCAAAAGACTAGAATACAAAGATATCAACTTGGTTCCCCCCGGCTAAAGTATAAGTATTCTCCTACTGGAAGCAATTCTATTAGAGACACTGTCAGGCACTAAATGTAGGCACCTCTCCCAATACAGATTCGAACCTTGGTTCACGACATTGTGAGAGGCTAACCTCTTCCGCTAGACCCAACCCCATTAGTAACTCGGTTATTTTTAACTATTGTTAATACCAGCTTTCTGTTTGTGTTTTTTCTTTTTTATTGGGCCGGCCTCTTTCTATGGATTGTTTGGGCTTAGCTGAAATATGCCTATTGTGATTGGCCGGCCTTTTTGGGATGTAATAAATTCCAAAGACATCAACTCATAGCTACGTTAATCTATTGTTAATACCAAAACATACACGCCTCCTGCATCTTAAATGCCTTTTGACATTCAAGATATGAGGATGAAGATGACGATGCACACAACGTTGAAAATATCTAAGAAGCAGAGGACACATGCATGAGGTTCAATTGTTTCAAGAATCATACCTTGACTCCATCTTTCCCTAAGACAAAATCCATATCCCCAGAAACCATAATAGACTCGAGGGTCTGGGCCGCCTCTTTGGCCTTCTCTATCTCAGAGAGCTCTGCAAACTTCTCAGGAGTAAAAGGGTATGCAGCAATGCCATAATCTTCAATGGCCTCAGCCACGTTGGAATGAAGGGTTTTCCCATCTGGCCCAATAATAACCAAAGTGGGCAAGGTCGAAAGCTCGAAGTAGCAAGCAAGCTTCTCACAGCTCTTGTCCTTGTACGGCAATGCCAACCAGGGCACACTTTCTAGTCCTTGTTTGAATGATTCTTCAGCATCACCAATGGATATCAACACTATCTCAAAGTCCTCGCCCTTTGCTTTCAGCTTCTCATAAACCTCCACAAGCTTTGGGGTAAATTTAGCAGATGCATTGTATGAAAAACATGAGAAATAGAGGCCCACAGTCTTCCCCTGAAGTTGAGACACAGGCACCTGTAAATAAAAGGAAGGTGAAATTCAAACTCTATCCTACATGTATCTAAAGAATTAATTTATTAAAATTTAAAATAAGAATTGGCTGGCTTAGCCTCAACAACAAACTCATAGCCTTTTGAGGATTGGAGCAGCCATATTTGACATTTTACGAGAGGAAACACATGTCCAGTTCCGTCTCAAGCAGAGAGTAAGGTTACAGGAACTCACTTCCTTTCCATCAGAAGATATAATGAAGTCACGTGACTTGAAGGCCAAAAGAGATCTCAAGGACTGGTTGCTCTTCGCTTCTTCCTGGTCTTTTAGCTCTTTGATCCTTTCTATTGTGAAAGGGTATGCCTCAGCTCCATACTCACGTACAACCTCAGCTCCATCTTCAGTGGCAACTCTCCCACTCTCCTCAAGTATTACAAGGTGGGGAATCCCCCTCACCTTGAACAATTCATCAAGGCAATCGCGTATGTCATAATCACAAAATGGAATGGCAAGCCAGGGCATCTTGGAAAAATAACCTTTAAAGGCGTCTTCATCTTCATCAGCCGACACAAAGATCATCTCAAAGTCACCTTTAGTATAGACTTCATTGTATAATTCTACCAAGTAGGAGTGAATTGTCGGCAGGGACCGCACCAAGATGCTGAAAAGTATAAACCAACTTTCTTCCCACTCAAGCTCTCAATTTTAACCTGAAAATGTTTACAGCATAAACAATGACTTCCTCAAGATACAAGTTAATCATTTGAAACATCACCTATGATCTATAAATTTCCAATGAAAGATCGTATCTAATTGTAGAGTTTGCCAGCATTCGCGCTCAAAGATCATTTTGCATTTCATTTTTTGATTTACCAGCCTATTTTAACCCGCAAAAATTCTGAAGAAGAAGCTGGTGTATCATAATTCACATGCTTGGTAATTAAAAGAAATTCGGGAATCAAACACGATAGAAAATACAGAGAGACAGTGATAAAATCAGATGGGCAGCAAGTACCGACAAGGAAATAGAAAATCGCACACCCTATTCACTTAGAAGACTAAAAATCTAGTGCGGAGGCCGTCGATCAAAACTTCAGATATTCTTGAATCCATGGACCTATGATGGGTTCGTGAAGAAATACAGTGTTTTGTCCCCATATCCCAGACTTGAATAATTTTCGGAGAAATTGAAAAATCCGATAGCGGCTCAATTGATCAATAAAATGCAAGAACCAAATAAGCACCTGATCGCCATTGCTCCGAACGAGATAGTCCCTCTCCGAAGAAGAGAGGATCGATTGAATATCATGGGAGACATTATCAGCACCGGCCATTTTTGTCACCGCGTAGCCACGGACCTTACAGCACCGAATTAAATGTAGCTTCGGACAAGAAGGCGGTTCGCAAGAAAAAATGAAGTCAATAGAAACAACAACCTTCTTAGATTCTCAAATCGATATCCAAGCCACTTCCATATCTCAATAAAGCTTCACAAGACTTCCTCATTCAAAATTTCATTAATGAAGCGAAAACCCCTAATTTATTAACATGATTCAGCCTAGAAAAAGAAGGGGGGAAAATCAACTATAACTTCAACTAATTATAGAGAAACAGCCCAGAAAAATTTAAAATATAATACCCGTTAAACAAAATACATTTCTTTCAACCTTGTAGTCACTCATCCACTCAAACTCCTTTCTTGATCAATGATCAGACGTCCAGAAGCAGAAATGAAAAAGAGGAGTTCAGCAGAGGAGGTGAACTAGTGAAGCTTGGACACACATACACTACGGCGCACAACAAACCAGAGGAAGACGAAGATGCATTTAGGGGAAAGCAGAACGGAAGGAGAGGCGTGACGCTTCTTATCTCTTTTCTGTTTTTTCCCTCCTTTTTCCCTTTTCCCCTCTGCTTTTGCGATTGTGATTGCCCAATTAACGCTATGTTTGGTACGGGATTTTTGGAGGGGAGGGGAGGGAGTTGCTCCCCTCCTCTCGTTTGGCTAGTGTAATTTTTTAGGAGGGGAGGGGAACCCCTCCCCTTCCCTCGTTTGGTTAAGATGTTTTTTAAAGAGGGGAGGGATTCTTCTCCCCTCCCCTTCCCTTCTAGCCTCCCCTCCAAAAGTGAGGTTTTTTGGAGGGGAGATGAGAGATAATATTTCAATTCCTTATATACCCTTTTAATTTGTTAACCTCTAATCAGTCGTAAATATTTCTACATAAGAGAGTTTTTTTGAGCATCTAACAAGAGGTTATTAAGATAATTGTCTCCAAAATTAGTGAGCATTTGTAAACTTTTTTTTTCTCTTCTTCTAATTCCAAGAGGTTGTTGGTATTTTCTTTCACCTTCAAGGTCTTTTTTCTGATTGAAATCTATCACTCGTGACTTTTTATCTTGATATTCTATAAATGTGTGACTATGTCTTGTAAATCAAAATTGGTGAATTGTATTATATATATAGTTATATCTTAACAAAATAAAAAAGTGAGAAAATTCATTTAAATTTTATGAGGCTAAAATAGTCAATTTTTTATTAGAATAAAATAAGATATTATTAAAATTGCTCCCTCCCCTCCCCTTCAATCAATCTAAACAGGAGATCATTAAAATCCCTCCCCTTCCTTCCCCCTCCCTCCCCTCCCCTTTGTAGCTCCCCTCCCCTTTGTAGCTACCCTCCCCTCCCCTCCCTTTTATAGCTACCCTCCCCTTTCCTCCCCTCCCCTCCCCTTGATTAAAATCTTTCCCCTTCCCTTCCCTCCATCGAGCCAAACACAGCGTAAAGGGAAAGGTAAGCGTTACGGCGGTATGAGAAATTTTTTTTTTTTTGGTGAAAGGCGGTATGAGAATTTTTGGTTTGATGCTTATCTACAAGAATTTTTCACATATATAAGAATAGTAGCTATAAAATAAATTATTTGAAATAATCACACATAAACACGTACAAATCAAAATCTATCATTAAGGGGGGAAAATTGAAATTGAATAGTTCTTAAATAATTAAATAAACATGAGTTCTGGCTAAAAGTAAAAGATAAAACATGAATAATGAATAAAATGGAACATAAAAGTCACATGGTAGAGAAATAATGTAATTCTTTTTTATTTGATCAAGGATTTTTCCTCTCAAGTCTTAGAAAGTAAAAGATTTCGTCTATCTCACGTACTTCTTAAAATTTAAATTTGTATTCTCTTTTTTATAAGAGTGAGTGATACCACTTGTCACCTTAATCAACAACTTGTTAGTAAAACGTGACATAATTTTGATCATACGAAATTGATTAAATTAAACATAATTATTTTAACTGAATTTTTTTTCATGAAATGACTCATGTTTCACTTAAGTTCTTAAAATGTCCTTAACTAAAATTCACTTAAGCTTTGAGTTATCAAATAATGAAACAAATTTTCTCTTCATTAAAACACAATTCTTAGCTTCACGAAAATTTCTGCCATTGTACTGAAAAACCATAAAATTGTATATATGATTCACATTACTTGAGTTACTTTGGAGCCGTCTAACACAACTTGTTCACTTTGTGTTGCAGCAGTTAGAATGTTTAGTTGGGTTAAGGTACCAGTGCTTAAAGTGTTTATTAATATATTCAGCATCCTAAAATATTTTATAATACATGAAAAATCTCGAAATATTTTTTAGATACATCTAATATTCTGAAATATTTCGTAGCATAATTTTTATTTAAAGTATTAATTTTTTTTCAAAAGCAATTGTACTGTTAAAATATTATTTCATGAGTAATTTTAAATTTGTCATTAACTCCTCAAAAAATCTGTTCAATTAAACCACCACAAAGTATTTATTTCAGTATTTTTTTTAAGGTATTGAAAGCATCAATAAAATATTTCAAGATGTTAAATAAACTACAAAATATTTCATAATGCTAATCACACTTAATAAAAACACACCTCTTGGTTTAACTTGAGCTTCCCTCACTTCTTAAGATAAGAAATCACAATCCATAATGCATAATAAGAAAGATAAAAGGATTGCATCTATTTTTTTGGTAACTACATTTTTATTTATTTATGATATTCAAGCCCAACATAATATTACACAAATTTTGAAATACACACAATAAGATGCCTGAGATAGAAATGATGCAACAAACAGTCTTCACTTTGCTCAGGCCTTAGAGCAAACCTCTCCATCACAAACCCACCCTTCTTTCTCATTCTCCTCTTCTTCGTTGGTACCTGCCTCAAGTTGTGTCACCCTTTCTTCAGTGAAAGGATAAGCTTCAGCACCATAAAGCGCGACAAGCTCTCTGGCTCCCCTTGTGAGGGTCCGGCCACCGGGTGCGATGGCCACCAGCATGGGGATGCCTCGCACTTTGAATCTGCGGCTCAGGGATGACTTCCTGGAGTCACCAAAGGGAAGAGCCAGCCATGGCATTCCAGCAAAGAAGTCATCAAACGATGCTTGGTCGCTATCACTGGATATGAACACCACTTCGAGTGCATTGTCTTTAGCCTTGATCTTGTGATATGCTTCAATAAGCTTTGGTAGAAATGCACGGCATGGTGGGCACCAGTGAGCTGAGAAGTACAGGAGGACCGTCTTACCCACTAAATCTGACACTGGAATCTGAAATAAAGGAGAATTACTGTCATTATCACTGAATGGAGGCAAAAGAGGATAGAAGAGAAGCAGCAGAATGGTTCAGATGATACGCCAGTGTCAACAAAAACAGTACAGAGTTTCCATGCTTAGAATGACGAATTAAAAGCTGTCACTCAAAGCATATTAATCTTTCAATACAAATGAATAAAATGAACTTCACAGATATCAAATTCACATAGTTATTTTTCCTGGTTCATATCAACTCAAGTGTCAAATTTCATATCATATAAGAATTTCATGTTTGAAATGACAAATCAAAAACTGTCATACAGAGCATATTAATATTATACTAGAAAAGACAAAACTTCAAGGACATCAAAGACAAATTCTCACTGTTATTTCGATCTCCTGGCAATATCAAAACATCCATGTATGATGTATGCGTCTAAAATGTTTATTGACATCCAAGACAACCGGATGAAGAAGACCTTTTTCAAAGCTATTGAAAATATCTAAGGAAAAAGGTTCAATTGTTTTAATCGTACCTTGACCCCATCTTTCCCCAAGAGAAAATCAAGATCTCCAGAAACCAGAATTGATTCAAGGGTCTGTGCTGCCTCTTTGGCCTTCTCTATCTCAGCAAGCTCTGCAAACTTTTCGGGAGTAAAAGGATATGCAGCAACGCCGTGCTCCTCAATGGCCTCAGCCACATTGGAATGAAGGGTTTTTCCATCTGGCCCAATAATAACCAAAGTGCGCAAGGTTGATAGCTCAAAGTAGCGAGCAAGCTTCTTGCAGCTCTTGTCATTGAGGGGCAATGACAAGAAGGGCAGATTTTTCAGTCCCTCCTTGAAAGACTCTTCATCATCCCCAACGGATATCCACACAATCTCAAAGTCCTCACCCTTCGCTTTCAGCTTCTCATAAACCTCGACAAGCTGTTGAGTAAATTCAGCGGATGGTACAAATGAAAAAGATGAGAAATACAGACCTACGGTCTTCCCCTCAAGTTGAGACACAGGTACCTGCAAGTAAATGGAAGATGAAATTCAGACTCTGTCCTACATGTGTCCCCATAATTATAGATTCATTAAAATGTTAATAAGATTTTCCTAACTCAGCCCCAAAAGGTTTACAGCCTTTTGAAGCAAAGGAAATACTTCTTCAGGTCTATCTCGCAGAGGGTGAAGTTACAGAAACTTACTTGCTTTCCATCAGAAGAAATAACAAAGTCACGTGACTTGGAGACCAAAAGAGATCTCAAAGATTGGTTCCTCTTGGCCTCCTCTTCTTGATCTTTCAACTCTTTGATCCTCTCTGCTGTGAAAGGGTATCCTTCAGCTCTATACTCAAGTACAAACTCTGTTCCATCTTCAGTGACAACTTTCCCGTTCTCATCAAGGATTACAAGGTGGGGAATCCCCTGCACCTCGAACAATTCATCAAGGTGACTCCTTGTATCAGAATCGGAGAATGGGATGGCAAGCCACGGCATCTTGGAAAAGTAACCTTTGAAGGCATCTTCATCTTCATCAGCTGACACAAAGATTATCTCAAAATCACCTTTAGCAGAGACTTCGTTGTACACCTCCACCAAAGTAGGGGTGAATTGTCTGCAGGGACCGCACCAAGATGCTGAAAAATATAAACCAACCCTCTTCCCCTTTAAGCTCTCGATTTTAACCTGAGAATGTTTCCCGCACGAAGAAAAACCTCTTCAATCTTTCATTGATGCGATTATAATCATATCAAAAAATAACTATGAGCCAAAAATAACTATAGTCACATCTAATGGTAGGGTCCATCAGATGTGACCATCAGAAAATTCCCAAGGGGAAGCTGGCGTATCATAGTTCACAAGTTTCATAATTAAAAGAAATTCATCAATCAAACATGATAGAAAATAAATATAGACAGGAATCAAATAAGATAGGCAGCCAGTATAGACACCCTATTCCCCCAGAGAACTAAAAATTCAGTAAAAATTCAGCGCAAGGGCAGTTGATCAAAACCCCAGATGCGTTAAGAGTCTTTATGGACCTAAGATGGATCCGCAAATAAATACAGAGTTCGAGCTTTTCAAATCACAGACTAGGATAATTTTCCGAGAGAATAAAACGCTAAACGAAAGAACCAAGCAAAAGAAGTACCTGATCGCCGTTGTTCCGAACGAGATAGTCCCTCTCCGAAGAAGAGAGAACAGACTGAATATCGTGAGCAACAACAACATCTTCACCACCAGCCATTTTCGTGACTGCTTAACCTCGAAGCTCACACGGTACAAAACTCGAAGTAGCGATGAGCAAGGAAAAGATTCGCACCCCAACGGCTATTTATAGAAAGACAGAATTCCAAAGAAGCCCTTTTTAGGTATTCTGCATCCCATGTAAAAAAAAATCTTAAGGTGGTGTTTGGCAACCTCCAAACTAATAATTTCAGAAGTATTTTTTCGTAAAACGAAACAAACTCCTCTACATATTTACTTTGTAAACTGTAAAAGTATTTTTGAAACCATGTTTTGGTTTCTATCCAAACACCCCCTAAGTCTTTATGTAAGAATTAAGGACTAAGAAAATATTAGGATTCTCTGCCTATCCTCTTCCTCCCCGTTTTACTCTCTTCTTCCCTTTATAACCATTAAATCAAAATTGTAATGATCTTGATCTAAATTTTTATAAAAATAAATATTATCCTTCTGATTCTAAATATAAGATTCATTTTATAGTGCAGGTCTTATATTTAGAACCGGAAAGTACTATAATTTTAGACAAAAAATGATAAATAATTCACAACTATAGACCATTATTATAAAGTGGATTTTTTTTCAATTTTTTTCACAACAGTTATAAACTGTTAAGATCAAATTTTAACAATTTAAATTTATCATTAATTTTAAATTTTTATAAAAACTTAAATCTAATGTGATCTGCTGGTGTGAAAGGAAGAAAAGCGTAGGAAAGAGGATAAGATCTACTAATGCGGGGCGCATGCTCTTTCAAGTTTGGTTTCCTCTCCGTACGATCTCTGGAAGGTTCGAGCCGCCGTGTCATTTCCTTGGAGGCCAAGTAGCTCTTCAAGAAATCGAGGCCGACCAACAAGGCACCAAAAGAAAGCGAAAACAAATCTTGCACGTTGGACAAAGCAGCCTGATTCGGGCGAACTAGAAATGTCGTTCATGTGTCCATGATCCATGCAACGCGCGTCGTTTTTGTAACGATGACGGACAAGATGACGTATTGAGTGTGACATGCGTAAACATACGTCACTTCCTCCCACTTTTAATATTCCACTCTTTCAATATTATCAAGTGAGCCGGATGTTAAACTGAGAAGGAAGGGGGGGAAAAAATGATACCTTTGGTTTTAGCCAAAAGGTCCAAAAAATTTTTATTGCAAGTCATTTGCAGAAAAAAATTTAGTTTTAAATATAAATTATTTATAGGGTTATTATGAGCTATTTTTTAATTTTTATTGAAAAGAGAGAAAGAAAAGAAAAAGATGAGAATAATTTGTAAATATTAAAAAGGAGATAATGAGGACAAATTTTTTTAAAAAAAATTGTATCAATTTAATTAATTCTTTGACATGCAAGAATAATTTACAAACGACTTATAATGGGAAGCGAGGCGGTAAACTTGTTGGGAGTTAAATTTGGTCTTAATACTTTAATTTATTTTGTTTCTTATATTTATTATTTTTTTCAACTAATTTACCAAGTTTATGAATTGGTACTATATAATATAACGTGAGCATGTGACAAAAGCATCTTTTAGAGAGGTCAAGAGTTAGTATATTTGATAACAAATCGACTTGTAACCTATAAAGTTTTAAATTTGAATCTTGTTGTTAATGTAAAGGTTTTATTAATAAGCAATCTATAAGTACCTCAATAATCGTTTTTGATTCTGAAGACATGTCTTGACTCTAGTAAATTTTCAGGACCTAACTCACTTAAATTTTTTTTATATAAAAAAAGGTACGTTTTAGAGGGATCAAGTCATATTTATCATAATTAATTAATCTATTTAATCTTTTTTTAATTTATCCAAACTAGTTAACTAGCTATGCATCGGAGGGAGAAATTTTTTTTCTTTTGGTTGTATTTTTTTAGTATATAAACTTTGTACTTTTTTTTTTTTCCGGGTCTACTTATTTCATGTTCAAATACCACTCATCGTGGGTGAAACTTGGAAGATTATACGTGACGTTGATATAAGAAATTAATTCCAATTTGATTATATAATAATGCTCAAGTTACCGGCTTGACGTTCATTCAACTATAATAATTAATCTTATGTCATATAATTATTCGTATATAATTAAAAAGACGTCGACCATTTGTAATCCCGTGGCTGGCAACCCAGATGGCAGATACCAGGCAACGTGGTTTAACACCTAAACTCGATAGTATCCTACTATCCTTCCTAAATCCTTCTCTAATTTAAGTTCCAAATATTTTTATAAATTTTTCTTTAATTTAAGTTGCAATTAGTACTATAAAACTCGCGAGTTGACTCGGAATTTACTGTTTTTTTTAAATCTTTTTAGTGTTCTATAAAATGATGTTAACTGATTCTTAAATATTCGTGCTGGGAATAAAAGGGAAAACACGGCAAAAGTCAGATGCTAGTTTGATGAGTTTTGATCTAATGGAAAGATAAGTTGTAAGTATCTTACAGTTAATTAAAAATAATAATTTTATGGGCAAGATATTTTGAATATGATATGTGGATCTATCATTCAATATGTACAACCCTGGTCAAAAAAATTCAATATGTACACACCTTATTGACAAATAAAAAATCTACACGCTTTGTATGTGACAATTAAAAAAAAATAATTGAATTATTAGACCAATTATATTCGTGCATGTTTTGAATAACAATAGTTTGATGAATTATGAAATTATTACAAAAATAAATATCAAAAAAATGAGTGTCACTTCTGCAACTCGGAAACCAGTTTCAGTGTTCATCATATTGATAAACATCTTAAACTCATTAGATCTTGACCATTAAGATATCATTTGAATGGCTCAAATTTTAAATTTTAAATTAATTATTTTTAAATAGAAAAATTATTTTTTGAAAAAAATAATAGTTAAGAGATTATCTTTATTTTATATTTTATACCTCTTAAAATAATTATCTTAAAAAAATTAAAATTAAAATTAAAATTAAATCTAGACCATCTAAATAAAATTTAGATGATTTAAATACGATGAGTTTGAAGTGATGAGCATCTTAACTAGTTTCTGCAACTTGGATGATATTGTAGCTCACAAATCTCAGTCTCCGATTATAGTTTGGGAATGGGAAAAAAAATAAAAGAAAAAAAAAACACAAAGCAATTGCTCCTCTATTTTATCATCATTATAGGAACGTCCTCTTCAGGGAGCTAGTATGAAGGACTCTTGTTAGATTGACGTGTTCATCAATTCCTCAGTCTTGCATGTTTAATTTGAGCATATTTAAGTTTTGGGACTCTGGTTACAAAACATGGAGCTGCAAGTTTTTTCCCCCTTTATATTTTCGTTATGTCCGTTTGTTCAGTTGTTTATAGTGTTGGCTGCTTGTGTTTCCATTTTTTCTCTTGCAGTGATGGGCCGACCCTTTTTGTTGGGCTTTTTAGAATTTACTCAAATGGATCACATATAACCCATTTGTTTTGACAGATTTAAATTTTGATTCGTCACATTATGAGAAACTAATCTTTTCTACTAGATCTAACATTGATTATAATTATGTTCTTTAAACGTTAAGTTATATAATTTTGATTATGGTATAAAATTAATTAATTTCATAATTTAAACTGATTCAGTTCAACTAACTTTAAAAACTAAAATTTCGATCCAGTTTTAACGTTTTTTTTCCTTAAGGTAAAATTTAGGAAAGCTTTGTCTCAATTTGATGAAATAATCAAATAAATTTTCTCTTGCAACCAACTATAATGCGCCATTTAAATTCGGAAAAGCATACTACCTTCTCGTTCTTATTTATAAATCACTTTCTCAATTTTATATGCTCCTGTTTATAAATCATTTTACAAAATCAGGTTAATACTATTGTTAATTCTTACATTTTGATAGAATTTTGATTTTCACTTCCACAGTTTCAAATCACAGTTTTTTGTATTGATGATTTTATAAAGATTTGATCAGAGTAATGAGTTTTGATTATGCAATATATTACTTTCCGATTATGCATAATAAAATAGATATAAAAGGGATTATAATATTAAAATCCAACATACTGTATTTTACATGTTTATTTTGTTTGGACAGCAAGCACACTATCAGACATATTTTGAAATACACATAATAAGAAGCCATCAGACAACTTCAATGCAACAAACAAGAATCTTAACTCTTCAAGCTCTTGAGCAGACTTCCCCATCACAAACCCGCCCATCTTGTTTATTCTCTTCTTCTTGATTGGTACTTTCTTTAGGTTTCTCTTCTTCCAAAGCACATTTCGGATGCAGATCAAAGTCACAATCGCTACAATAGTATGACCATGCGTGACCCTCCTCGTCGCAACCATCACAAATATAAATCCCCCGGCGAGTCAACACAAGTTCATGCTCATGGGACTTGTGTGCCACCTTCTCAGGCCACCCCTTTGCCATCTCCTCAGATGCTGCCTCAAGTTCTTTCACCCTTTCCTCAGTGAAAGGATAAGCTTCAGCACCATAAAGCGCAACAAGATTTCTAGCATCTTTCGTCAGGATCTGGCCGCCGGGTCCGATTGCCACCAACATGGGGATGCCTTGCGCCTTGAATTTGCGGCTCAGGAATGACTTCCTGGAGTCACCAAAGGGAAGAGCCAGCCATGGCATTCCAGCAAAGAAGTCATTGAACGAGGCTACGTCCCTGTCACTAGAGATGAAGACGACTTCAACAGCAGTGTCCTGCTTGGCCTTGATCTTGTGATATGATTCAATAAGCTTTGGTAGAAATGCACGACATGGTGGGCACCAGTGAGCTGAGAAGTACAGCAGTACGGTCTTCCCCACTAAATCTGACACTGGAATCTGAAAAAGAAGGAAAAGGACTGTCACTATCACAGAATGGTGACAGCAGAGGGATAAGGGAGAAGCAGCAAAATTGTAGCATGGTTCAGATGAAAATCAGTTTCAAATATCTCGGTGTACTTCAAATTTTCCTTGTCTGGAATGGAAAATCAAAAGCCGTCATAGAAAACATAGTTAATCCTTTATTAAGAGAATAAACTAAAACCTCAGACATATAACTTCTCACTGTTATTTCTATTCCAAATAATATCAAAACATAAGTGTATCTTGCAAGCAAGAATCTTAATGCTTTATGACATCCAAGACATGAGGATGAAGATGAGCAATTACAAGATATCGAAAATATCTAAGAAACAACGGAGAAAAACAAGTGGTTCAATTGCTTTCAAGAATCATACCTTGATTCCATCTTTCCCTATGAGAAAATCTAGATCCCCAGAAACCAGAATAGACTCGAGTGTTTGAGCTGCCTCTCTGGCCTTCTCTATCTCAGAGAGCTCTGCAAACTTCTCAGGAGTAAAAGGGTATGCAGCAGCCCCATGCTCCTCAATGGCCTCAGCCACATTGGAATGAAGGGTTTTTCCATCTGGCCCAATAATAACCAAAGTGGGCAAGGTGGATAGCTCAAAGTAGCGAGCAAGCTTCTTGCAGCTATTGTCATTGAGGGGCAATGACAAGAAGGGCAGATTTTTCAGTCCCTCCTTGAAAGATTCTTCATCATCCCCAATGGATATCAACACAATCTCAAAGGCCTCATCTTTTGCTTTCAGCTTCTCATAAACCTCCACAAGCTGTTGAGTAAATTCAGCGGACGGTACAAATGAAAAAGACGAGAAATACAGGCCTACGGTCTTCCCCTCAAGTTGAGACACAGGTACCTGCAAGTAAATGGAAGATGAACTTCAGACTCTGTCCTACATGTGTCCCCATAATTATAGATTCATTAAAATGTGAATAAGATTTTCCCAACTCAGCCTCAAAAGATTTACATCCTTTTGAAGCAAAGGAAATACTTCTTCAGGTCTATGTCGCAGAGGGTGAAGTTACAGAAACTTACTTGCTTTCCATCAGAAGAAATAACGAAGTCACGTGACTTGGAGACCAAAAGAGATCTCAAAGATTGGTTCCTCTTGGCTTCCTCTTCTTGGTGTTTCAACTCTTTGATCCTCTCTGGTGTGAAAGGGTATCCTTCAGCTCCATACTCACGGACAAACTTTGTTCCATCTTCAGTGGCGACTTTCCCATTCTCATCAAGGATTACAAGATAAGGAATCCCCTGCACCTCGAACAATTCATTAAGGTGACTCCTTGCGTCAGAATCGGAGAATGGGATGGCAAGCCATGGCATCTTGGAAAAGTAACCTTTGAAGGCATCTTCATCTTTATCAGCTGACACAAAGATTATCTCAAAATCACCTTTAGCAGAGATTTCGTTGTACAGCTCCACCAAAGTAGGGGTGAATCGTCTGCAGGGAGGGCACCAAGATGCTGAAAAATATAAACCAACTCTCTTCCCCTTTAAGCTCTCGATTTTAACCTGAAAATGTTTCCCGCACGAAGAAAAACCTCTTCAATCTTCCAGTGATGTGATTATAATCATATCAAAAATTGCCAAAAATAACTAAAGTCACATCTAATGGTAGGGTCCATCAGATGTGACCATCAGAAAATTCCCAAGGGGAAGCTGGAGTATCATAGGGCTGTGCAAAAACCCGGTGGTCCGATATGGTCCGGTCCAACCCGAGCAAACCCAGTCCAGTCCAGAAAAAATTAGCCCGAAATAAGACTGGACCAGACTAGACCGGATTAGTCTTATCGGGCTGGACTGGACTAACCCCTCAAACTAGTTAGTCCAATCCAGTCTAGCCCGGTTTTTTTTAATTATTATTTAATAATTTTAATTTGGTTTAATTTTTCTATATAATTTTTTTGTCTATTCAAATAATCAAGATTTATTTATTAACTTCCTAAGTAATGAGCATGCGTATATATTTTCTACAATATAAAATCTATATTAATGAGATTAATTAATAAAACATGACATTATTGGAAAATTGAAAGAGAATGATTAAATTTGATGAACTTTGGATTAAAATATGTATACAATTTTATATAGTAAGTTACAATCTTGTCTCCTATTGAAAGAAAAATTTTAAAAAATTAAATTTAGGTCATAAACTACTTGAACTGATCCAAGAAGTCCAAAGGACCAAGTCCAATCTAACCTGACCTCGGGTTGGTACTGGACTAGACCAGATCTCGAACTGTCTTTTTCAACCCGAGGTCTTTATTGGACCAGACTTTGGGTTGATAACAAATACGATCCAGTCTGGTCCATGCACATCAGTATCATAGTTCACAAGTTTCATAATTAAAAGAAATTCATCAATCAAACATGACTGGAATCAAATAAGATAGGCAGCAAGTATAGACAACCTATTCCCCCAGAGAACTAAAAATTCAGTAAAAATTCAGCGCAAGGGCCGTTGATCAAAACCCCAGATGCGTTAAGAGTCTTTATGGACCTAAGATGGATCCGCAAATAAATACAGAGTTCGATCTTTCCAAATCACAGACTAAGATAATTTTCCGAGAGAATAAAACGTTAAACGAAAGAACCAAGCAAAAGAAGTACCTGATCGCCGTTGTTCCGAACAAGATAGTCCCTCTCCGAAGAAGAGAGAACAGACTGAATATCGTGAGCAACAACAACATCTTCACCACCAGCCATTTTCGTCACTGCTTAACCTCCAAGCTCACACAGTACAACTCGAAGTAGCGATGAGCAAGGAAAAAATTCGCACTCCAACGGCTATTTATAGAAAGAAAGAATTCTAGAGAAGCCCTTTTTAGATATTCTGCATCCCATGTAAAAAATGATCTTAAGTCTTTATATAAGAATTAAGGACTAAGAAAAGATTAGGATTTTCTTCCCATTCTCTTTTCCTCCGTTACTCTTTTCTTCCCTTTAGAATCATTAGATTAAAATTGTAATGATCTTTCATCTAAACTTTTATAAAAATAAATATTATCTTTTCTAATCTTAAATATAAAATCTATTTTGTAATACAAGTCTTATATTTAGAATCAGAAGTTAATATAATTTTAGACAAAAAATGATAAATAATTCACAACTATAGACCACTATTATAAAGTGGATTTTTTTAAAAAATTTTCACTACAGTTATAAACTATTATTTATTAATTTTAAATTTTTATAAAAACTTAAATCTAATTTGATGTACTAGTGTGAAAGGAAGAAAAGCGTGAGAATGAGGATAAGATCTATTACTGCGGGCGCGTCAAGTGTCGTTTCCTATCCGTACGATCTCTGGAAGGTTCGAGCCGCCGTGTCATTTCCTTGGAGGCTAAGTAGCTCTTCAAGAAATCAAGGCCGACCAACAAGGCACCAACAGAAAGCGAAAACAAATCTCTTACCGTTGGACAAAGCAGCCTGATTCGGGCAAACTAGAAATTGCGTTCATGTGTCCATGATCCATGCAACGCCGTCGTTTTTGTAACTATAACGGACAAGATGACGTATTGAGTGTGACATGCGTAAACATACGTCACTTCCTGCACTTTTAACTAATTTAAAGAGACTAGATAAATAAGTTAAATTAATTATTTATAATAACTAGATGTAATCTTTTTTAAAATATCTTTGTGAATATAGAACTACTATTATTATGAGGATTATCTTAAAAAAAATATAAATATAAGAAAAAAATGGATTAAAGTCTTATATTTAGAATCAAAATAAAAATTAAATAAGATCTTATATTACACCGGAGATAGTATTCCACTCTTTTAATATTATCAAGTGAGCCAGATATTAAACTGATGAGGAAAAAAAATATAAATTATTTATAGAGTTATTATGAATTATTTTTTAATTTTATTCTTATTTAATTTTTATTGAAAAGAGAGAAAGAGCAAAAAAAGATGAGAATAATTTGTAAATATTGGAAAAAGATAATGATGGCAATTTTTTTTACAGTTTAACTAATTCCTTGATATGCAAGAATAATTTACAAATGATTTAAATAGGAACCGAGGTGCTGTGGTCTTCATGCTAATTTATTTACTGAACTTATGAATTGGTACTATATAATAAAATGTGAGGATGTGACATAAGTTTGTTTTAGAGAGGCCAAGAAGAGATAATCTAGTTAGTAAAAAGTCAGGTCATAACTCATAAAGTCTTGAATTTGAATCTCATTATCAATATGAGGGCTTCATTGATAAATAGTTTGTAAGTATTTTTGTAAGAGCTCTTTGAGCTTGAAAGCATATCATGACTTTCGTGAGTTCTTGAAACCCAACTGATCTAAAATTTATATATATATATATATATATATATAACAAAAAAATATGTTTAAAGAGATCAAGCCATATCATAATTAATTAATTCATTGAATTTTTTTAATTTGTCCAAACAGGATGGGAGAAATTTTTTTCTTTTGGTTGTATTTTTTTAATATATATATAAAGGTTGATACTTATGTTTTTTTCCCGGGTCTACTTATTTCATGTTCAAATACAATTCATCGCGGGTGAAACTTGGAAGATTTTTTTGGCCGAAAAATAAAAAAGAAACTTGGAAGATTTTACGTGAAGTTGATATAAGAAATTACTTCCAATTTGATTATGTAATAATGCTCAAGTTATCGGCTTGATGTTCATTTCCATTTTTTCTCCGCACTCCATTTATTCAACAATAATGATTAATCATATATCATAGAATTATCTCTATTTGTATATAATAAAAAAGGCGTCGAAGATTTATAAATTATAATCCCATGGCTGGCAAACCAGATGCTAGGCAACATGTTTAAGTATTTAACCCTTTTAACTCGATAGTATCCTTCATAATTATTTTTAAATTTAATTTCTAATTATTATTACAAATTTTTCTTTTATTTAAGTTGCAATTATTATTATTGTAAAACCTGTAAGTTAACTCGGAGCTTATTGTTTTTATCTTTTTTTTTTAATGAAACAAGGGTATCATCCAAGTCATATTAGACTTGAGACTAATCCATATCAGTCTTGGAACGGTTAAGGAATAGCTCTCTCAATAAGTGTGCTTTTCGGGATTCGAACTCGTGTTCTTCTTTTACAAGAGTGAAGCCGCTACCATCTCAACTAACAGTTTGTTGGTATTGTTTTTATCTTTCTTAGTGTAATATAAAATGATGTTAACTTGTTCTTAAATTCATGCCAGGAATAAAAGGGGAAACAGGGCAAAAGGCAGATGCTAGCTTTATGGGTTTTGATGTAAAAGGTAAGTTCTTAGCATCTTATAGTTAATTAAGAATAATAATTCTATGTGTAAAATATTTTGCATATGCACTACTAGAAAAAAGACTTTTAACGTCGCAAACTAACAGCGGTTCAGCAGAAAAACGAAGTGGAAAAAAACGCGGTGGCATTTTTTTAAATAAGTTGAAGGGTATGACTTTCCATGGCGGTTTTTAAGAAAACCGCCGTGGAAAGTGTGTCTTCTAACCCCCTCGGCCGCTCGACTCTCCTCACTTTCTTTCTCATTTCTTCAGTGCGCCGTGGTCCCCCTCTGCCCCACCACCGTAAAACTGCCATTACCGGCCATTCCCGCTACTATCCCACCGTTTAAACTCCTCCATTGAGCTCTTGGAGCCTTGCCGCCGTGGTCGACTGCGCCTCCCATTTCCGTTGGTTCTTGCTCAGCCGTGGTCCACCACCGAAAACCGGTCATACCCTCCACTATCTAACCAAAAACCGGTGCGTTGCCGCCGTCCGCCGCCGCCTCACTTCGCGTTTGAAGCTTCTCTGCTCTGTGAGTATCCTTTCTTTCATTCTTTTAATTTTTCTTGGTTTGTTGAATGTTTTAGCCATGAAAATCTGTTATATATGAAATGGGTTGTTAGTTTTACATTGTGGTTGGCTTCTATTGTTCATTTTGCATTTTTATGTGGTTGAACCGTTGATTGGTGTTAATTGGTAGGCATTAGATGTGAGAAAACCTTAATTCCTTTTACATACTGTATTAGAAATATGTTTAAATGTTTGGAGTTGATTAGTTGTGAAGTTTTTAAATTTTTTTATAATTTTTTGATAATTTTTTGTAATAAATATAAGAATTTAGTGATAAATAATCTGTTAGTTATTTTGTGTTTTTTTCATTCGTTATGAATTTTGATTGATAGTAAAGTATTGTTTAAATAATCTGTAGAACAATGGATCGTAGTTGGATGAAAGCTAGGAGAATTAGCAAGGAATATGAGGATGGGGTTGAAAATTTCTTGAGTTTGCTCAGAGAAATGCCCCTAGTAAAGGAGATGGATTGTACTATTGTCCTTGTGTCAAATGTTTAAACAATAGTCGACGGAGTATTTCTGAGATAAAAGAGCATCTTATCTGTGATGGGATAAATTTGAGGTATACAAATTGGATATGGCATGGAGAAATTAGAAAGACTACACTGTCTGCAAATGAGAAGGTTGTGAATGAAGACTTTGGTGATAGAATTTCGGATATGTTTCGTGATATAAGGTCTGAATCCTCTACACAGTTTTCTTCCACCTTTGAAACTTTGTGTAGTGATGCAGAGACACCTTTATACCCGGGGTGCAAAGATGATTACACAAGATTGACAACCGTATTGAAACTGATGAATTTGAAGGCAAGAAATGGTTGGACCGATGCTAGTTTTACGGAATTGCTTGAATTGCTGAGTGATATTCTTCCCAAAGGGAATTCACTTCCGAAACGAATGTATGAGGCAAAAAAGATTTGTGTCCGATGGGTTTGGAATATGAGAAGATACATGCGTGTCCTAATGACTGCATATTATTCAGAAATGATTATGAAGAGTTGAATAAGTGCCCTAAATGTGGGACTTCAAGATACAAAATGAAGAAAGATGATGGTGATTATAATGAGATGACCAAAGGTTCTCCTTTAAAGGTTCTGTGGTATCTTCCAATAATACCACGATTTAAGCGTCTATTTGCTAATGCCACAGATGCAAAGAACTTGAGATGGCATTTTGATGAGAAAATATGTGATGGAAAGCTTCGTCACCCAGCAGATTCTCCTCAATGGAAAACAATAGATCAAAAATTTCCTCAATTTGGTGGCGAGCCAAGAAACCTTCGGCTAGGGCTTTGTACGGATGGAATTAACCCATATGGTAATCTTAGTAGCACACACAGTGCTTGGCCAGTGCTCCTCGTAATTTACAACTTGCCTCCTTGGTTATGTATGAAAAGAAAGTATATCATGCTATCTTTGATGATCTCGGGGCCAAAACAACCGGGAAACAATATTGATGTGTATTTGGCACCTTTGATTGAGGATCTGAAGAAATTATGGGAGGAAGGTGTTGATGTGTTTGATGCATATAAACAAGAGACCTTCAATTTACGTGCCATGATCTTCACCACGATAAATGACTTTCCAGCATATGGAAATTTGTCTGGATACAGTGTTAAGGGGCATAAAGCATGCCCGATATGTGAAGAAGGCACCCACTATATGCAACTTAAACATAGCAGGAAGACAGTATATCTTGGTCACAGAAGGTTTCTTAGTCGGTATCACCCTTACCGTAGATTGAAAAAGGCATTTAATGGCTCACAAGAATATGAAATGGCTCCAAGACCATTAACTGGAAAGAAGTTTATCAGCGGGTGGAGGGAATTAATGTGGTCTTTGGTAAGAAGAAGAAGAGAGAAAACTGCCAGTGAGAGAAATATATGGAAAAAAAAGATCTGTCTTTTTTGATCTTCCATATTGGCGAAGTCTTGATGTGAGGCATAGTCTAGACGTGATGCATGTGGAGAAGAATGTATGTGAGAGTCTTGTTGGTACACTTTTGCATATAAGTGGAAAGACTAAAGATGGAATCAATACAAGACGAGACTTAGTCGAAATTGGAATAAGAAATGTCCTTCACCCACAAGAAAGAGATGGTAAGAGGCTTATTTACATCCAGCTGCGCACACATTATCAAAAGAAGAGAAAAGAAGTTTCTGTGGTTTTGTCAATACTATTAAGGTGCCACAAGGTTATTCTTCTAATTTAAGCAAACTTGTTTCAATGCAAGATTTGAAGATAACGGGAATGAAGTCTCATGATTGTCATGTGTTGATGCAACAATTACTTCCACTTGCTATTCGAGACATTATGAAAACCGATGTGAGAAATACTATTACAAGAATTTGTATGTTTTTTAGTGCCATTTGCAGCAAAGTCATTGATCCTGCTGAGTTGGATGAATTAGAAAATGAAGGTTATGTGATCCTCTCTCAATTGGAAATGCATTTTCCTCCATCATTTTTTGATATTATGGTCCACTTGATAGCTCATCTTATGCGAGAGATAAGATTTTGTGGCCCTGTGTGTTTAAGATGGATGTACCCTTTTGAGAGATACATGAAAATCCTAAAAGGGTACTCTAAGAATCCTTATCGGCCTGAGGCATCAATTGTTGAGATATATGTAGCTGAGGAGGCAGTTGAGTTTTGTAACGCATATCTTGATAGGGTAAAGGCAGTTGGTCTTCCTCAATCTCGATATGATCAAGGGAGAAGAAGCAAGGGAACACGGGGTGTCATAGTGAGGTCTATGTCAAGAGAAGTTGTAATGCAGGCACATCTATACATTTTAAACAACACGGATGAAGTTTTGCCGTACTTAAATGCTCACAAGAATATGCTGAGGAACTTGAATCCAAGAAAGAGTGACATGCAATTAGCTAATGAACATAATAAGTCATTTGCAGAGTGGTTCAAGCGAGAAGTGTTAAAAGATGGCAATCCTTCTGAGACAATACAGAGGCTAGCTGCAGGGCCTTCTTTTGAGGTTTTGTGTTGGGGTGGATATGATATAAATGGTTATTCTTTTTACACAAAAACCCAAGACGATAAGAGTACTATGCAGAATAGTGGGGTGATGGTAGTAGCGGAAGCCATGCATTTTGCTAGTTCTAAAGACAGAAACCCAATGTTGGCGGCAATGTCCTATTATGGAATAATAGAAGAGATATGGGAGGTTAGTTATACCAAGTTTAAAGTTCCCGTCTTCAAATGTAAGTGGGTTAATAGTAATGCTGTGCAAGTGGATGAAGAATTTGGATTTGTTTCGGTCGATCTTGAGAGGTTTGGATACGGAGACGAGCCATTTATTTTGGCAAGTCAAGCAAAACAAGTGTTCTTCGTTCCCGATCTAGCAAAAAAGAAATTGTCTATCGTGCTTCAAGGTAAAAGGCAAGGAGTTGTGGAGATGATGGTGACTTAGAGCTTAATCTTGATGAAACCCCGCCTTTCACAGCTACTCGACCTAAAGCAGTTGAATTAGATTTGGTAGATGATGACTATGCTGTTAGAGATGATCATTGTGAAGGAATTTGGGAGGATAATCGTTGTAAGCCTCAAATGAATTTTTTGATATTTTTTTTGCTAAATATACTTAATAATATAGTTTTTTATATTAATTTGATATTTTTTATTCTTACATTTATTAATTCCTTGTTCTTTAAACAGGAAATGGACGGATCCGGTCAACAGGGTTCTGGTGATGACAACTCTTTTACTAGCCGGAGAAAGGGTAGAGGGCCAACCCATATGAGGCATTTAGCTTTACGTGATGAGAGCACACAGCCTATGAGGATTACAGTGGAGTTTGATGATGATCTGAAGCCTATAGGAAAGGATGGGGCTCAATTTACTAGTTATGTGGGTTATCTCGCACGCAGTAAAATTAGCATTGACATTCCTAACTGGAAGAAGGTGGACAAAGATTTGAAGAAACCCTTTGGGAGGATATATTGGTATATTGTGCATTGTTTTCTCTACTTGTTTCAATTATAGTTGTTTATTTACTTTATAACTCTATGCTATTATTGTATTGCATGCAGCTGACATTTGATATTCCTGCCACTAAACAAATGAGAGACCGTCTGTTGAAGCAAATTGCTGAACGGTGGAGGGATTTTAAGTCCATGCTTACAACACATTATATTAATGGAAAAAGAAAGGGTGAGCATCCTAAGAAACGATACCAGTTTATTAGTGACGAGGCATGGGAGAATTTTGTGAAGCAACGTGAAGACCCTGCATTTCAGGTTTGGTTTCTTCAAACTTAATTTTTAATCAGGTCATATTTTATTTAACTAAACTAATTTTGTCGATTTGGTTTCATTGTCATAGGCATTGAGTCAGAAGAACAAACAAATATCTGAGCAGAATGTATACCCACATACCATGTCTCGTGCAGGGTATGGTGGGTTGGAAAGAAGTATGATGGAGGAACGACTGAAGAATGCACAGATGGCTGCTGCTTCAGATCCTACTGGCTACATGCCATCTATTGAGCGTCCTTCTCGCCAAGAAAAATGGAAGGCGGCGAGGATTAAAAAGGGTCAATACATTACTCCACAGTCTGCTACTGTTGCTGAGAGGATTGTAAGTAATATTTAAGAATTATGCTTCATTAATTGTTTTTTTCAATTATCTTAAATTGAATTTGTTGTTTTAAATGATATAGGATACACTTGAGGAGCAATTATCTCAAGGTACATTCATCCCTCAAGGACGGATGGATATCTTGGCCACTGCTATTAGAAAGGCTGACCATCCCGGAAGAGTCCGAGGGGCCCCTAAAGGGATTGGTATTAAAGAATTTTTTGGCTCTGCTTCACGAAGAAGCACCAGATCATCCTCCGCTAACATGGTATCTAAAGAGGAGCTCGACCAACGACTACAAGAAGAAACAGAGAGAGTTCGAGCTGAACTAAGTCAACAACACATGGCAGAGATGCAAAAGATACGTGATGAATTCGATGCCAAGTTTCAACAGACTTTGATGATGATGGGTACGAGCGGATTCCAGATGCCCCGAGTATCTGAACCTTCCCAGGTAATAATCACACATCTTTTTAAATCTTCTAAAGATTCATTTGATCCATTTAAACTTATTTAATGTTTCTTAACTAATTTCATATTATGTTTCAGGTTCACCTGTGATAAAAAGCGGAAAGGGCAGTAATAATCAGACACAGCCACTGACAGTGTCTGACCCTGACCCTAGCCCTGACCCTGTCGAAGACAATGGGATGCCGTGTTCTCTCTATGTGGATTATGAAAATTCACCTGTTCATGTTGCTAGTGGTCGAGCATTCATGGGCACAACGATTCACGGCAACAAAATTCCGAGCAATCAAGCAAGGGTGACAGTAGAGAGGATTGTTCGTGGTCAGGGGGTACACCAGTGCCTAATCCTACTGATGAGGTTCGACTCTTGGCCCAAGCTAAAGGACATTTCATTTTGTGGCCAAAGAGACTTATTACAAAGCCAATGGTGAAGAAGGCGGCAGCAGAGAAGGCCACAACGAGCGCATCATCTGATCCTGTACTCTTGCCTCTTCCTAGTGATGTTGCGCTTATGTATTCCAGTTTGGAGGTTCTTCATTCCATGGTGCCAAACATGGATAAGCCTGTGACTTTCAAGATGCCGTTGGGGGTTGTGGGTTCAGATATAACATACGACTTCACCATTGACAAGAGGGACCTCGTTCAGTTCCTCAACTTTGAGGAGCTTGATATAGCCTTCATGCAGCTTGCTATTTTGTAAGTTACATATCATTTTCTTATTACATATTATATTTCATGCATGTCCTAATGTTTTTTACTTGAACAACAGGCATTTTAATCAAATCTGTCGAAACGGAGGACTTGAAAAAACATATGGCTTTATGTGTCCTCAAAGGGTGCAGAAAGAATTTAATACTGTGAAAGCAAGGTCAATCTACATTATGACCGCAATGAGTCAGACCAAAAAGCTAATATATTTTGCACCTTACGTGGAAGGGTAAGTGTATTATTGTATTTGAGATATACAAGTTGTATGTGTCGGGTTATAATTAACATGGTTTGCCTTTTGCAGTTATCATTGGACTCTAATTGTTTGTGCCCCTTTTGACAACAAAGTTTACTGGTTCGATTCACTCTGTGGAAGTCCATCCGAAGAAACCAAAGATGTCATCGACACGTTAGTTTTTATTTATATATTTATTACTTGTGAAGTTTATACAAGCATGCTCTAATATCATTTTCTCTTATAATGTTGATAGGGCTTTTCATACTTTTAATGTCGTGGTGATTAAACAAAATAGACAAGCACCAACATGGATTCTTCCACAGGTATATGTTGTTTTGAACTAACTTTTAAACATTTTTGGATGAATTAAAGTTAATGTTTATAATCAATAATGTCTAATATTCAATTTTATATCTTATTTTTTTAGTACCGTTGTCAACAAGGACATGTTGAGTGTGGATATTATGTCATCCGCTACATGAATGACATAATTGAGACAGGAACGACTGAGAAATTAGACGAGGTAAAGATGAGTTACATTGCATGACGTTCTTCAATTTATTTCACATTTTTGACTAAGTTTACTATGTTATTTTTGATTAACAGATATTTCAAAATACTGCGTCATATCTCATGGATGACATCAACTTGATGAGGGACACTTTGTCAACAACATTGGTAGAAAAAATTGAAATTTAGCTTTCAAATAGATAGGTTATTTCTCAAAAAATTCATTGTTAGATGCTTTCTCTCGGTTCCCTCTTATATTGTTCATGATTTCCATTGTACAGAGAAGTAGTTACTTCTATTTCAGAATTGTTGGACCTAGCCAATACGTGTTCCTTGGTAACCACTTAGTTCTATTATATTGGCCGGTTTCCCTATTTTCGAATTGTGTAAAAAAAAATTCATTGCTGTATATTAACTAGCTAATTGATCTTGTTCTGCGTGATCTGCACTGCCTACATTTGTTTGGAGCTGTAAACTGCAGGGTGGTAAACACGAAAATAAAGCAGAATTTAAAAAAAAAAACATTTTTAACGGCGGTTATACATATAACCGCCGTTAAAACCCTTTTCCACGGCGTTTTATTTATAAACCGCCGTGGAAAGTAAAATTTCCACGGCGGTTAAATATAAAACCGCCGTGGAAAAGCGGACTTTCCACGGCGGTTAAATATAAAACCGCCGTGGAAAGTCCACTTTTCACGGCGGTTAAAAACCGCCGTGTTTTCCTTACCTTTCAACGTCGCCTTTAACAACTACGCCTTCAAAACCGCCGTTAAAAGCCACTTTTAACCGCCGTTAAAAGCCTTTTTTCTGGTAGTGATGATATGTGGATCTATCATTCAATATGTACACACCTTATTGACCAAAAAAAAAAAATCATCTACACGCTTTGTATGTAACAATTAGAAAAATTAATTGAATTGTTAGACCAGTCATATTGTTTTGATCGTGCATGTTTTTTTTTTTGGCCAAAAGATCGTGCATGTTTTGAATAAGAGTATTTTGATGAATTAGGAAATCACTACAAAAGTAAATATAAAAAATGAGTGTGAATGATCAATGCTACTGCAGCTTGGGTAATGTTGCGGCAGACAAGTCTCAGATCTCCGCTTATAATTTGGGAATGGAAAATATAATTGCTTCTCTACTTTATCATCATTCTGCCTGTTTGATGAGGCAATTTTGTGGGAGATAAAGGAGCTTATCGGTGTAACAGGTCAGTTTGTAAATTTGAGAGGTGTTTGTCCTAACTTTTAACTAATCTGATTTATGAGTCAAAAACTGTTTTTTTAAGTACGATTGTAAAAACACCTAAAACTTACTTACAACTTATGCAAAAGTAGTTTTCAAAATTAAAAGACATATTTGTCTTTATATTTATGCTGTTTTATGCTTCTATTTATATATTCTTTATGCTTTATAATCAGTTTTTAGTTATTTATTTTTAATTCTTTTTAAGTGAAAATAACTTTTAATAGTTTTTATAATATTTTTAATTTTTAATATTATTTTTATTTTATATTTATATAAGTTATGCAGAGTATATCATCTAATTAATTATATAATATTATTTGGTTCAAAAAATTTCACACTATTATAATTTCCTATTTAAGTATATTTTATTCATTAAATATAAATTTTTGCTATTATAATAGTTTAAAATTATTATATTTTTTACATTCATAATTTTAATGCTTTTTTTATTATTTAATGAAATTTATATCCATTTCGGTCATTCTATGAAAGAAACTTATTTATTCAATCATAATTCAAACAACTTTTTTATTTTACAAATTAATTTTTATAAAAATCAATCTAAACACAAATTACATTACCGAATTTAATTTTTATGCAATCTCATTTTTTTAATTGTCAGGTTGTAAATAAATTATCTTTTATAGCGTTAATTTAAACAGACCCATTAGACCCATTTCAGAAACGTCCTCTTCGGGGAGCCAGTATGAAAGAATTATTTCCGGCCCGTTCTTTCAGGGTGACGAGTTCATCAATTCCCCAACCTTGAATGTTTAGTTCGAGCATATTTAAGTTTTGGGTCTCTTATCTCAAAACATGGAGCTGCATTTTTTTAAAAAATATTTTCGTTATGTTTTGTTCAACAGTTTCTTTGTTTTTTTTTTTTAACTAAAGCATAGACATCCTCCTATTCAAGACAATCCTATTCAAAACACTATTATATATAATGTGTGCCAACTTTTTCGCTGGGTTGTTTGGACTCTATTCAAATGGACCATATGCTTTTTAAATGTAATTGTTGTATTGGATTTTGAATAAAATTGACTTATAATAAACAAAAAAGAAGAAGAAAGCCTCCATCTTTATTTTTTTTATTACTTTATAATTCTATGTTTAAACTTTAAATTATATAATTATGATTATGGTATAAAACTAATTAATTTCATAATTTAAGCTCATTTAATTCACCTAACTTTAAAAACTAAAAATTCTCTTGCAACTAATTATGATGTGCTATTTTAAATTCGGAAAAAAATACACTTTGATAGAATTTCGATTTTCATTTTTACAGTTTCAAATCATAATTTTTTGTATCCATAATTTTATAAAGATTTGAACATAGTAATGAGTTTTGATTATGAATAATAAAATAGATAAAAAAAAAGGGGATTATAATATTAAAATCCAACATACCATATTTTACATGCTTATTTTGTTTGGACAGCAAGCACATTATTAGATATATTTTGAAATACACTTAATATGAAGCCTTCAGACAACTCCAATGCAAGGAACGAGAGTCTTGACTTTTCTTCAGGCTTTAGAGCACACTTCCTTCCCCATCACAAACCCGCCCCTCTTGCTTGTTCTCTTCTTTAGGTTTCTCTTCTTCCAAAGCACATTTTGGATGCAGATCAAAGTCACACTGGTCACAACAGTATGACCATGCGTGACCCTCCTCGTTGCAACCATCACAAATATAAATCCCCCGGCGAGTCAACACAAGTTCATGCTCATGAGACTTCTGTGCCACCTTCTCAGGCCACCCCTTTGGCATCTCCTCAGATGTAGCCTCAAGTTCTTTCACCCTTTCCTCAGTGAAAGGATAAGCTTCAGCACCATAAAGCGCAACAAGATTTCTAGCATCTTTCGTCAGGATCTGGCCGCCGGGTCCGATTGCCACCAACATGGGGATGCCTTGCGCCTTGAATTTGCGGCTCAGGAATGACTTCCTGGAGTCACCAAAGGGAAGAGCCAGCCATGGCATTCCAGCAAAGAAGTCATTGAACGAGGCTAGGTCTCTGTCACTGGAGATGAAGACGACTTCAACAGCACTGTCCTGCTTGGCCTTGATCTTGTGATATGATTCAATAAGCTTTGGTAGAAATGCACGACATGGTGGGCACCAGTGAGCTGAGAAGTACAGCAGTATGGTCTTCCCCACTAAATCTGACACTGGAATCTGAAAAAGAAGGAAAAGGACTGTCATTATCACAGAATGGTGACAGCAGAGGGATAAGGGAGAAGCAGCAAAATTGTAGCATGGTTCAGATGAAAATCAGTTCCAAGTGTCGTGGTCTACTTAAAATTTTCCCCTTCTGGAATGGCAAAACATAGTGAATCCTTTATTAGGAGAATAAACTAAAACTTCAAAGATATAACTTCTCATAGTTATTTCTATTCCAAGTGATATCAAAACATACGTGTACCTTGCAAGCAAGAATCTTAAATGCTTTAAGACAGCCAAGACATGAGGACGAAGATGAGCAATTACAAGATATTCAACATATCTAAGAAGCAACGGAGAAAAACAAGAGGTTCAATTATTTCCAAGAATCACACCTTGATTCCATCTTTCCCTATGAGAAAATCTAGATCCCCAGAAATCAGAATAGACTCAAGTGTTTGAGCTGCCTCTTTGGCCTTCTCTATCTCAGAGAGCTCTGCAAACTTTTCAGGAGTAAAAGGGTATGCAGCAGCCCCGTGCTTTTCAATGGCATCAGCCACATTGGAATGAAGGGTTTTTCCATCTGGTCCGATAACAACCAAAGCGGGAAAGTTCGATAGCTCGAAGTGACGAGCAAGCTTCTCACAGCTCTTGTCATTGAATGGCAATGCCAACAGGGGCAGACTTTTCAGTCCCTGTTTGAATGATTCTTCATCATCACGGACGGATATGAACACAATCTCAAAGTCCTCCCCCTTTCCTTTCAGCTTCTCATAAACCTCCACAACCTTTGGGGTAAGCTCGGCAAATGCTCTGAATGAAAAAGATGAGAAATACAGACCTACTGTCTTCCCTTCAAGTTGAGACACAGGTACCTGCAAGTAAATGGAAGGTAGAATTCAAACTCTATATATCCCACACGTGTCCAAAATTAATATAGGATTTACACGAAAAGGGAAACATTCTAAATATATATTTCGATGATTAGCTTCAGCCTTTAATTTCAAAAAACAGAAACTTACTTGCTTTCCATCAGAAGATATAACATAGTCACGTGACTTGAAGACCAAAAGAGACCTCAAGGACTGGTTCCTCTTGCCTTCCTCTTCTTGGTCTTTCAACTCTTTGATCTTTTCTAGCGTGAAAGGGTATGCTTCAGCTCCGCATTCACTTACAATTTCTGTTCCATTCTCCGTTGCCACTTTCCCATTCTCATCAAGGATCACAAGGAGCGGAATCCTCCGCATCTTGAACAATCCATTGAGGTGATTGCGTGTGTCGGAATCAGAAAATGGGATGGCAAGCCATGGCATCTTGGAAAAGTAACCTTTGAAGGCATCTTCGTCTTTATCAATTGACAAAAAGACTATCTCGAAATCACCTTTGGCAGAGACTTGATTGTACAACTCCACCAAAGTAGGGGTGAATCGTCTGCAGGGACCGCACCAAGATGCTGAAAAATATAAGCCAACTTTCTTCCCCTTCAAGCTCTCAATTTTGACCTGAAAAAACAAAGACTTCTTCGATACTCCATGAATGCGAGCATAATCATGTAAAATAACACCTATGAGCTACCATTCAGAATGAAACATTATATCTGTAAGCAGAGTTTTACCAGAGTTGACACTGAAAAAATCATTTCGCATATTATTTGTTTGATTTAACAGCCAGAGTATTGCATGGTCAAGAACTCTCAAGAGCAAGCTGGTCTATCACAATTCACATGTTTCGAAACTAAAAGAAATTCGTGAATCAAACATGGTTGGAGATACAGAAAGACAGTGATCGAATCTTACGCGAGGAAAGTATAGGCCGGAAAATAGAAAATTATATACCCTGGTCAATCAGAAGACTAGAAATCTAGTGTGAAAGCCGTTGATCAAAATTTCAGATATTACTGGAGTCTTGTTGACCTGTGATAGGTTAGTGAAGAAGCACAAACTTCGAGTTTTCCAAAGTCTTGTTGATCTATGAAAAGCACAGATTGCTTCAATTGATTAAAATCAGAGAACCACATAAGTACCTGATCGCCGTTGTTCCGAACCAGATAGTTTCTCTCCGAAGAAGAGAGTATAGATTGAATATCGTGGGCGACATTATCAACGCAAGCCATTTTTCTCACTTCGAAACCTCAGACCTTACAGCACCGGATTGGAAGTAACATTGGAGAAGGAGATTCGCACACAATGGCGCTATTTAAAGGGAAAAATAATCTGAGTACAAAAATGAGGCACCCTGTTCGGCATTTGTCGAATAAAGAAGGAGAGAAATTCTCCTTTCTTTCTTGTTTTCTTCATCACTCTTGGATTTCTGAATCGTTCGAGTCTTCAAGTTGATTTCCTTGGCGACTAAGTAAGTAGTTAGGCATTTTGTCTGGTCCAAGAAAATAATTAAGCATTTCTCTCTTCACATATTTTGAAAGTTTAGTAGGATTAAGGAAGGATTTGATATTATGTTTTCATGATTAATTGATAAATACTCTGTTTGGAATGACTTATGAATAACTTTTTAATCGAGATTTATGAAATACGAAGTAAGTATGTAAGAAAAGTTGTCTTAGTTTGTATGAAATGTGCTTATAAGTTATTCTAAATATGATTCCAAATGAGCCTTAAACTCATTTGAGATTGTGATTGAATCCTTTAAAATGACTTTTCAATTATAATTTATAAAATACAAAATAAGAAAAAAAATTTTATCTCAACTTATGTAAAAATACTCATAAAAACTTATCAGAAGCATTTACAAACAACTTCTATGGCTTCTAACTCAACTTATACCAAGCATTTTGGGTAAGATACTTTAAAATATAAAATTGTGTAAGTTTGAATTATGCATTTAGCATCAAAGGAAATAACATCCTTTTCAGTCTACCAAGGAAATTTTGTCAATAAATTTTATTACGTAAAAGATGTTTTTTATAACCTCCTATAGTCATATATATATTTGTCAAAATAGTAGGTGAACATGTCATTTCACTAATGCTTACTCGTCAATTTACTCAAAAGAACTTGTCAACAAGCTGCAATATGTAAAATGTGAGTCTTAGTAACTGAAAATACAAAATATAAAATTAAACTTATCATTTTTAATAACATTGACTTATCTCAACTCACTAGAGAATACTTATGAACAAGGTTCAATATAAAAAAAAAAATACCAGTCTTTAAAATAAAGTGATAGGTACACCCATTAAAACGACAAGCTTAAAGTTATAACAGGCACAGGGTGAAATTTTTTAATTAATAAAAAGCATTTTGATAATTGAGTATAAAAACATAATGTCAAATAAGTCTCAGTCTTGCAGTGAAATTTAAAAAAAAAAAAGATTTAAGTTGTAAATATGTTTCTTAGTGTTTTTTTCAATTGAAATTCTTCCTAGCTAAATACAGCAATGAGGATGACAGCTATTGGCGCCAATGTTTCGTCCTCTAGAATCTGCTGGCTGACAAGCTAGATGAAATAACACCGTTTCAGTTTGACCCGACAGTGCCCCTTCATATGTTATTGGGAAAATTCTAATAGGATCTAATGGAAGAGAAAATATAGCCAAAAAGTCCCCGGAAACTTAGCAATTGCTTAGAAGTCACGATATGAGACTTGATTGCAATAATGAAAAAGGTGAATAAACCCATTTGTCCCTAGTAATGCATATAGAAAAACGATGAAGAGAAAGAGGGAGAACTGATTTCCTGCATCTTTGAGCTCCTAAGCATGAGAAAGAAGAGATTGACAACAAATGAATCAAAGTCCAAGCGCCTTTTGTTTTCATCGTCTTGGCCGATTTGGAGGATTGAAACTTCCTTTTCTCTCCTTTCCAAAGAGATTTTGGTTGACAGATTGAGTTTGGGTATGGTTATATAAAAAATCATTCTGCCATTTAATTGTTGCAAAGCTTTTGTTTTTGGTCCACTACAAACAAATTAAGCAATGCAAAGCTTGTGTCTTTGATTTAGCGTGTATTAGTAATTTAAGTTGGGGTTTAATTATGAATGGGTAGGATAATAATGAGTGCTCTGTTTTTTGATATATTATGGGTGGGTTCATAGTGGGTTTGTTCTTTTGAGCATGATTGAGTAGGAATGAATGAAAAGGATGAAGGTTGGTGCGGATAGAAACTTTTATTACAAAATAGGAAAATATATTGTCAATGTAAGCTGCGATAATTACCAATATTACTGTTTGACTTGTTAATGACAATTGTCATGCAGCTTTTTAAGGACCAATAGGAGAAAATCTCAGTTTCAAAACAAAAAGGTTTATTATTGCAGGAGATACGATGAGGTTGGACAAATTGCTAAGATATGCAAGAACTCAAATCCTAGCTATGAACATGTTGTGGAAACCTTTTTTTTTTAAATAGATGTGGAGAGAATTTTTTGCAAACAGGACGTACCCACCAACTATTAGTTCAATATTAGATACATGTCCATGTGTTTTTTTTTTTGGCTAGATTATGAAATTAGTGTAATTACATGCATGTGAAGCTATGGAATGATAGTTCGCTATAAAATAGTATATTAAATTTTGATATGTAATTAGTTGTAATTATTTGTATTCTTTATTGTCAATAAATCTTTCATCACTTGTTACTCTTGGCAATATCACTTATCAATTTATTTATTGATATAAGTTTAAAAAAAGTTATTCAACGTTACATAATATCATATAATGTGCTAATATCTTGTGGACTAATGCTTTATTTTTTTGGTAAATGGACTAATACATTTTGATGACACTATGATATACTATCATTATTAAAAGCCAGTTATCACTAATATGAAATTATAAAACCCCTTGTTATTAAATGCATTTTCACTTGTCATTGGTGATAATGTAACTTGTTAGTGGTTGTACTATCATTTATCAATTTATCTATTGACATAAATTTAGAGAACTATGATTGCAAGTTAAATAATGCCATATAATGTAATATGATATCATCAAATTCTCTGCACTAATACATCCTGATTATAATGTGATTTGAAATTACTATTATTATTAACACACTTATTATCACTGATATAAAATTATAAAATCACTCATCATCAACCACATGTTCACTTGTTAATGGTTGTAATGTGACTCATCAATAGTAGCATTATCACTTGTCAATTTATTTGTTAGTATAAGATTAGTTATAATGCGATCTAAAATCATTATTAACAGTTATTATCACTAATATGAATTTAGAAAATTACTTGTCATCAGTTACACCTTCACTTGGTGGCATTGTCTTTTATCAATCTATATGCTCATATGAATCTTTAAGTTTTGACAAAATATCATTTAATTAAAATAAATTTCAATAATACATTCCGATTATAATTTGTCATGATATGACATAATATTTTTACTTTAAATCAAATATAACTGTATTGCAAATTTTAAATAAACAACACTGTTAGTTGCCAATGTTCCATGTATCACTTGTTAATATCTACACTGTGACTTGTTAATAAGGGTATTATAACCTCTTAAATTTTTTGTAGATAAATGTCATTTTCAAAATTATTCTCTATTTTTTTCCTTTGAATAACTAAACAACATAAAAATAAGGCATATATTAATATAATACAATAAAATAATACCAAATGTATTTTCAATCTGAGCTTGCTTTTTTCAAGAGCTTACTTCTAGTTGTATCATTATAACTCATTATGAGTTAGAGTTATATTCTAAAGAATAAAAGAATAACATCTCAAAGTAAGATGAGTTGTCACTTTAAATAACTTTATATGACATTATGTAATTTTAAATCATTTTTTTCAAATTTATATCAACTGACAAATTGGCATGTGATATTACCATGAGTAACAAGTGATGAAGGTTTATTGACAATGAAAAGTGCAAATAATTACAATTAATTACACATCATAATACAACATAATATTTCATGGCCCACTGTCATTCCATAGCTTGATATACATGTAATTACATTAATTTCACAACCCATCCCAAAAAAACATATGGGTTACATGTATCTAATACCGAACTAACTATTGGTGGGTACTATCTTGTCTACAAAAAAATTTCTTTACTTCCATTTACAAATAATAGGTTTTCATGACATTTCTCCGCTAAGATTTAGGCTTTTTCATGTCTTAACAGTATGTCCAACCTCTTTGCATCTCCCACAATAATAAATCTTCTTGTTTTGGTAGTAAGATTCCCTCTTGTTAGTCCTTGAAAACCTACATGACAGTTGTCATTAGTAACTCAAGCAGCAATATTACACTCTCCTATTTCGCAGTAATGATTTCTATCCACATCAACCTTCATCTTTTTCATCCATTTCTACTAAACCATGCCTAAATAAAGCAAAAACTACAAACCCACTTATAATATACTAAAAAACAGAGCACTCATCATCATCTTGTCCACTCATAATGAAAATTGAAACCCCAACCTAAATCATCAATACATGCCAAATTAGAGACACAAGCTTTGCATTGCTTAATTTGTTCATAATGGACCAAAAACAAAAGCTTTGCAATAGTTAAATGGCAATGTAGTTTTCTGCATATTTATACCCAAACCAAATTTGTCGGCCAAAATCTTTTTGGAGAGAAGAGGAAAGAAAGTTTTGAACCTCGAAATTGGTCAGGGCAATAGAGACAGAAGACGCTTGGACTTGGTTCCTTTGTTATCAATCTCTTCTTTCTCATGCTTACGAGCTCAAACATGTAGGAATAAGTCTTCCCTCTTTCGCTTCATCATTCTTCCTGTTTGCATTACCAGGGGCAAATGGGTCTATTCACATTTTTCCAGGGACTTTTTTTGTTGTATTTTCTTTTCCATGAGATCCCAATGCAATTTTTCCTTTGAATTTTTTTTTTATTAAATATCAGCCTGACAGTATAAAGAAAAGTAATGTAATCCTAAAGATTAAAAAAATAATGTTGAATGATAATATTTTTAACAAAAAAACAATATTACTATTTTTTAAATATTTTTGGATTGATATTAAATAAAAATTTTCAAATACTTACAGTTTCTTTGCGAATATTGTTAGGATAAAAATGATCCTTAATCCCGAAAATTGCCAACCACAAGACTTTCGCCACTTTTTCGTTTCATCATTCTAGCTTTTCTTGCAAAGAAAAGAAAATTGTTAATTTCACAAGTACTTTCTAATGGGTTAATGTTGATCCAACACTTCCAGATATTTTTGTCAGTGCATCTTATATCTAAAATATTTGTGTTATAAGTTTGTCTTTAAAGTATTTCAATGTTCAAAAAAATCGGACCAAACCGGCCAGTTTAGATCAGAAACTAGTGAATTGGCTAGTGGTCCAGTCTGGTTTAGCAACAAAACCAGAGGTAGATCGAATCGGAATGAATTGGATTAAACCGTTGCAAACCGGCCACAACGCGGTTAACCCATCGACTGAAGTGAGTTATCCAATTACAACTTTTTTCAGATTTGGATGATTCTTTTGGGGAAAAAAAAGAAAGAAAGAATGGAAGGTAGAAAAGAAACTCCATGACTCACTGGATTGCTTTTTCCTGTCAGTCTTCCTCTTTCAAGAACCCACTCATCTGCGTCAAACTCATTTGAGTGCTATCGTGATCTCAATCATCCTCCTCTAAAATTTAACTCGTGCTGCTTATGGAAGTTCAGGCGGAAGAGAAGAGAGAAGAAAGAGATCCACGCAAAGAAGAAGAGAGGAAGGAGTGAGAGAAGAAAGAGTGAAAAAGTAGCGTGCTACTGTCATATTCATGTCATATGAATTGATGGTACCTTACGTGAAGGTGCAGGTGGGGATGAGCATGAGGAAGACTGGGCAGGGTAGAACCCCTGCCTCATGCCAGCTCAACGGATGAGATAGCTGCATCTTCCTAACCCTGCCTAGTAGAAGTCCTAGTTATTTTGGATTAGGCTAATGCGGGTTGAGCAGGGTGGGCTTCTCTTGTCCAAATTTACCATTTGAGTCATGAAGTTTAAAATATTACCATATGTCCTAACAAATATCTATATTTTAACAATTTAACAATATCTATAATTTATTAGAAACAAGACAATAAAAAATTATAATTAAAGCCTTAAGGTTCAAATGATTTGTATCAATCTCCACAAAGTTGAGAAAATAACGAAACATTAAAAAAAAATATAAGCTATATTAACATATTCAATTATATTATTAACTTATAGTTTAATATAATTTATAGAGATCTATATATTACATTCAAATTGTTATAATTAGTATCATTTCATGATATATAAAGTAATATCAACATGAAAAAGTTAAAAACAATTATAGTACACAGCAAGATAATTTAGAAAAGTTAAACAAGGTGGTATACTTAAAAAAAACTAGAACTTTAAAAATATAAAGTCTAATAATATAAGGGAGTAATATTCCTTTTGGGTATTGAAGTATAATAAAATATAGTACATTAATATTACACTGTATATATATAATAATTTTGAAAAAATATATACTATAATATAAATAATTATATATATTTCGGGCAAGACCAAATGGGTAGGGCTACATGCTGTGCCCGTGGCCCTGCCCTACCTGTGATTAGCCCGACCCGAAAATGCCCTCTCTTTTTTTTTTCGGGCTGTGTTTTTTTGGGCTAGGCAGGACATTTTTTAGCAGGCTTAGGCAGGCACAGCAGGCTATTGGGCCTCATGAACGCCCCTAGGTGCAGGGATGAGGAGAGAGGTTGAGAAGTAAAAGTAATATTTGAAAAATATAGAAAAAAATTTTAATGAGTTATGCGAAGGGGTAGGATAAAAAAATAAAAAGGGAAGAAATTAATTAAATATATATAGACACTTGTGATGAGATATCCATTTAAAGATGAAATATTATTTTTTTTCATAATTAAAATATGAATAAATTTACATATTTTAATTAAATTATATTATTTTAATTATTATCGGTTTGACTTTGGTCTGACTCCGATCTAACCCACTAACTCTTGAACCATTCCAAGCGGTTCACTGACCAGGTTTTTTGAACCTTAGTATTTTGTTAAAAGCAATTTTTCTCTTAAAGTATTTTTTTTAGTAACAATTCTAATCTTATTGTTAACTTCACAAAAACTCCGTTAACTGAATGTGTATCTAGTATCTCAAAATATATTTACAATAAATCTCAACATCCTAAAGTAAATTTTTTTGTGTAATTTTGTTCTTAGTGTATTTTCTAAGTTAATTTTTTATCACCCTTTTTTATATTTTCAGTACTCATCTATCATATTTCTCATATTTTTAGTATTTATCTTTAACATTTTTAATAATTATTTTTTTAATTGTTCCACTAGTCATCTTAAATATGGAAATATGGAAGATGAATCCTAAAAATATGAAGAAAAAAAAAAGAGTGACAAAAAATTAACTGAAAAAATATTTTAAGGAAAAATCTTGTAAATACGGGATTAATTTACTTGGATACACAAGCGATACACTCACCCACGCAATAAATACAACAATTTACTAATGCAAAACTATATATACTACCTCTAGTTCATAATATAAGAGGTAGTTACATATTCAACTTGATTCTCAAATCAAAACTCTAATATGTTTTGTCTTTAATATTTATCCACTTTGCCTCTAAGATTCTCTATAGTAATTACACATGCAAGTTAAGGAATTTTTATCAAGATGTAACTTCAATACATATGAATGATGAGGATATTTTAGAAAAGATAATATGATTTTATTACAAATAACTAATTTAACTAATATTTATAAATTAATTATCTAACTTTTCTATTAAAAACCGGACGAGCTATGGTATATTGTAGATATCATGCCCTGATCCTGATACAACTGCTGTTTCCCACTTTTAGCTTCTTTTTTTTTTTTTTCAGTTTGATTCGTAATCTTGTATTAGGCCATACTTTTATCTCCCCATAACGCATAATAAAATAGATAAAAACATATTATAATTAATATTAAAACACAACATACGATATTATACAGCTTTTAACAGCGAGTGCATTAGTTATTGCACGTTACATATTTTGAAATGCACACAATAAGAAGCCTTGAGATAACATTCAGTGCTTGAGGTAAAAAGAAAGAAAGAAAAAGAAAGGAGACAACTTCTTCAATGCAATGAACAGTAATCTTCACTCATTTTCAGGCTTTAGAGCAGACTTTTCCATCACAATCCCACCCATCTTTCTGATTCTCTTCTTCTTCTTCCTTGGTACCTGCCTCTAGGATTTGAGCAGCCTCTTTGGCCTCCTCTATCTCAGAGAGCTCTGCAAACTTCTCAGGAGTAAAAGGGTATGCAGAAACACCATGCTTTTTAATGGTCTTGACCACATTGGAATGAAGGGTCTTTCCATTTGGCCCAATAATGACCAAAGTGGGCAAAGCAGACAGCTCAAAGTAACGAGCCAACTTCACACAGATCTTATCCTTGTACGGCAATGCCAACCAGGGAACACTTTTTAGTGCTTGGTTGAACGATTCTTCTTCTTCATCATCAACAGATATCCAGACGATCTCAAAGTTTTCTCCCTTTGCTTTCAGCTTCTCATAGACCTCCACAAGCTTTGGGGTAAACTCAGCAGATGTTCCGTATGAAAAAGCAGAGAAATACAGACCTATTGTCTTCCCCTCAAGTTCAGACACAGGTACCTGCAAGTAAAAGGAAAGAACAATTCAAACCTTGCCTCACTTGTAGAGTATTAGATTATTGAGAAATAGTTTGTCTATCCTTGAGCTAATTTGATAGGACTTGCCTTCAGAGTATATATACACCTTCAATTTATTCTTGAATAATTTTTCGCATCTTTTATTCTTTTTTTTTGTCCTTTTCTCTATCTTTCATTCAATTTTTTTTGTAATTATTTTTTCAATCTTCATTTTTTTTCTCCTTATTTTTTCCTTTATTTTTGTGTGTCATATTAGATTTTTGAGAAATAACTATATATTTCCTTCGCATTTTAACATAAAAGTTAAATAACTTATTTGCAAACATTAAAATACGATATTTTTATATTTACAATTAATATAATATTACCTCCGATCTTTAATATAAGAGTTTATTAGAGTTTTATTTGATTTTTATTTTAGTTCTAAATATAAGACCTTGATCTACTTTGTCTCTCATAGTTATCTTTTTTTTTAAAGATATTTTTTATAATAATAATAGTTCTAATCAATATACTTGATTAGTAATGATGTTTTAAGAAATGCAACACTTATTTATTACAAATAACTAATTTAACTAGTTTTTTAATATACTTAAATTAGTCAACTAGCTATTATACTAAGGATTAAAATTAATAAGACTTATCTTGAGGCTATATACTTTCAATTCATTATCAGCTTAGTGAATGTGGGATTTTTTCATATGCTAGAGTAAATTAAATAAAGTGACAGAAGAAAAGTTACTTGGTTTCCATCAGAAGATATAACAAAGTCACGTGACTTGAAGGCCAAAATAGACCTCAAGGACTGGTTCCTCCTGGCTTCATCTTCTCGCTCTCTCAACTCTCTGATCTTTTCTGTTGTAAAAGCGTATGCTTCGGCTACATACTCAAGTACAACCGAGATTCCATCTTCAGTGGCCACTTTCCCATTCTCATCAAGGATTATAAGCTGGGGAATCCCTCCCACCTTCAACAATCCATTCAGGCGATTGCGTGTGTCTGAATCAGAAAATGGAATTGCAAGCCATGGCATCTTGGAAAAGTAAGCTTCGAAGCCATCTTCTTCTTTATCAGCTGTCACATACACTATCTCCAGGTCACCTTTTGCAGAAACTTCATTGTACAGCTCTTTCAAAGTAGGAGTGAATCTTCTGCAAGGTGGGCACCAAGATGCTGAAAAATATAACCCAACTTTCTTCCCCTTCAAGCTCTCAATTTTAACCTGAAAAAAGAAGTGATGATGACGACATGAATTTTGTTTCTTAAAAAGCAAAAAACCTTTTTTATGTGCATGATCATGGAGGTTTGCCGAACAAAAAAGAATACGGCCGGCATAAATAAACATGTGAAATAATAATGCCTAGCTATTAGCTATCTTTCACAATGGAACAGTATATTTATGAGAGATTCTGCCAGAGTTCATATATACTCAAAAAATCATTTCGAGCTTTATTTTTTTGATTTAGCAGCAGAGTATAAATCTCATACTTATATCGAAAACCCCAAAGAACAAGCTGATCCATCACAATTCACATGTTTCGTGAATCGAACATGGTTGAAACAACAGAAAAACAGTGATCGAATCATGTTCAATCGGAAGACCGAGTCTAGTATGGGAAGGCTGTTGACCAAAACTTCAGATGTACTAGTATATCATACAGAGTCATGAAGAAACACACACAGACTTCGAGTTTTCCAAAGTGTTTGATAATTTTCCGGGAAAATGAAAGCAGAAATCGCATCAAATGATTAAATGAAAGGACCAAATGAGTTACCTGATCGCCATTGTTTCGAACCAGATAGTCCCTCTCTGAAGAAGACAAGATAGATTGAATATCGTGGGCGACGTTTCAACGCCAGCCATTTTTCTCGGTCTGTAAAACATCGGACGTGGTATTATTAGCATTGGCACGCAACTGAGGAAGTAACTTTTTTTGGACAAGGAGTTTCGCAATCAATAATGGCTATTTATAGGGAAAGAAAATCTATCTTTTTCCCACTCTTTCTGGAATGATTCTTCGTCGGTGTGATTCCAGAAACATAACTAAGCATTTCTCTCTTTTTCCTTTGAACGTCGCAGCTGGCCCACGTTGTTCATATATGTGCGACCATGAAACGCGGCGCCGGTAACAACTAGAAGGGGACAGTTTGAACAGAGGATCACGCGGTGGATATAATTTAAAATCTGATCCAATAATATGTTTCGAAATTTTATAATAGGACCAAATTATCATTGAGGATATGATATTATGTTTTCATAGTCGATTGCTAAATTATCCTTCTATACTTTGAAAAATTTCATCTTTCATTATCATCATCTGTAAGTAAACTTTGTTGCTTTAATAACTTCTGCTTTCAATATGTTACATCCGATCATTAATATAAGAATTAATTAAATGTTTAATTTGATTTTAAGTATAATACTCCAATTCACTTTGTTTTTAATATTTATCTATTTCTCTCCAAATAATCACTATAATGATGGCACATATTAAGAAATTTTTATCAAGGGCATTTTCAATATACATGATATTAATAAAGATATTTTAGAAAAGTCAATGCACATTTCTTACAATTAATCAACTTAATTAATTTTTTTAATTTTTGTAAATCAGTTATCTAGCATTCTAGTTCTTATATTAAGGACTAAAAGTTGTATTAAAGAAAACTTGTCAACAAAATTTAATATATAAATATTAATAAAGATATTTTAGGAAAGTCAACGCTTATTTTTTTTTTATGCAGTGTGCTTATTAAAATAACAAGTTAACTTGTTATTTTACTAATACTTGTCAATTTATTTGAAAGAACTTGTCAATTTAATATGTAGAATGTAGGAAGTCTTTATAATTCAAAGTGTGTTTGTGAAAGTGAAAAGTTCAACATGAAGAGCGTGAGTCTAGTAAAAAAAGAAGTGGTAAGTAAAACTTACTAAAATGAAAATTCTAATTAAAGTTTTAACGGGGCAATCGTGGGGGAGGATGAAAACTAGTAATTAATGAGTTAGTTGATAACTTATATTTAGAATTAAAAACTATTGAAAAAAAGGTATTATGAGATCTCAAAGAGGATATTTAATTATCAAAAAGTCTCAATGACAAGCTAACAGTTTAAAATTTTGTTTTCATTTTTTATGTTGAAACTTGTTATTACATACTTTTTAGTTGTTAACGGAATATTGGGTAATTAAATCCCTTCATTAGTATCTAATAATAAGCCCCACAAAATTATTTCTAGAAGAGGAAACATCTCTCTTTCATCTAAATGCTCCCTAACTGAAATACAATAAAATGAGGACTATTACCATTTTGATCCTAAATGTAAATCATTTTGTAATGCAGATTATAAAATCGCACTTACTTTTGTATTAAGAATGGAAGGAGTAATGCTTTTGGTGAGCACGTTTTAGTGTTTAAAATCTGCTACTTTTGTGCAAGACAAAATAACGGCTTTTCAGTTTCACATGACAATAGTATTTTGATACATATGTTTTTGCCATTTTCGGTTCTTTAATATAAAATCGCACTTATTTTTAAATCCAACTAGCATACTCGTCGTTGAAACTTGGTAATATGTTTACATCAAATCATTAAATATAAATAATCAATGAAATAAAATATAGAAGCGATATGGCACTTATAATTAATTAGTTCCATGGAGGCATCGACAACTTCCATTGGTTGTTCTTAGTTCATCTTTCCATGTTTATCTATTATTAGCTATTAATTTAGGTCAACAATATTTTGAAACGTGCCATTTATTGATTCCCCACTTATTTGTGTTTTGATTAATGTGTAAGTTCAAATTGTTTAAATCTCAGAATATCACGTGCACATAAACGACTTTGCCTTTCTAAATTAATGTTTGTAGTAATCAATTTTGTTCCAATTAATTTTTTCAAACTGAAACTGGAATCCTTGAATAATGAAAGTTAATTAGTGTAATATGATTTATATTTAAATAGGATTTTGTTGGCAAAAATATTTAAATAGAAAAAAAAAAGTTAGTTTATGTTAAACTTATTTGAATGATCTAATTGAAAACTTGCCTTCAAAAGGTTCAACTCTGAAAAAAAAAAAACTAAAAATCAAAAGTGGAAAAAGCTGACATGTTAATTATAAAATAAAATAAATTAATTTCACAGTTTTATCAAGTAATAATAGTTAATATTTTAAACTTGTTGAAAAAAGCATGACTTCTTAATTTTGCCCTTCACTGACATTAATAATTACAATAGAAATGTTGTCTGGAAATTAAAATCATGTTGATGCTATATTTCAAGGCCAAAAATTCTTATAATTACATCTTTACCCTATACCCTATATTTAAAATTAAGTAGGATTTTATTATTATTAACTAACAAAGAGACTAGAAAAAGTTATCAACTAATAAATTGACATACTACAACTTCATATTTAAAATATCCTTGTTTTTCTTTCTTTTTTTCAAGGGATGAAAAGGCAAAACAAGGATATTTAAAATATCCTTACTCCCATGCTGCTGATGGCAATTTTGTATTATTGATCAACCTCTGCCTCTGTGCCTAAGATGATAAGAGAGATCGGGTGCAATCTTTTATTGTTTGAGTAATTTTATCCAACTTTTTTATTAAAAAAATGTTATATATTTGGCAACATTTATTTTGGCTACAAAAGAGAGCTGACACCCAAAATAAACAAAACTAAGTCATAAGAAAGGAGATCCCACGGTGTCCTCAATTGAAATGGCAAGGTCGAAACATAAAAACTGCGGAGTGAAAGAATAATTGGACCTGAGATATTATGAGCCTAAAAATGGGCTTGTCATTTTGCCATTTTAACTTATCCAATGACCCCAATACATTTAGAATCAAAATAAGATCACAAATCTCTCTATTTAGAAAAGCTGGATGTGGGAAATAATCAAAGTGTTAGAAGGAACAGAACAGATTTAAACCAAAAATCTCTCTTGCACGCAGAGACTTTGTCAGCTGTAATTTGATTTCTCCATAACAGATTTAAACCAATAATTTGCCCTCATTTTAATTTTTTTCTTTATAATTTTAAATTATAAGTTTTGATTTCTCAATAAGAAAAATGGTTCTGGTTCTTATTAAAATACAAGAAGCAATCAAAACTTATGATTTGTAATTAAACGCACCAAAATCAAAATAAGCATATACTGTAAAAATGAAATATTGTATTCATCCAATAATTTATTATATATTTTCATTTGTGTGGTTGTTTTCAATACAATTAATTACATAGGACGGAGGAGTAGGAGAAGAGCGTGTGGGTGGGGGAGAGTTATGGAGGATGCAGAAGTAGGTCAAGGATGGGATTAGGATAGTTGCTGCTCTTAAATGCTGATTGTGACCAAGGTAAATCAAATCCCCCCTTCCTCTTCCATCCATCCTCACTGCCCGCCCCCTTCCCTCTTCTCTTCTCTTGTCTTCTCCTGAAAATAACACCGTTCAGAGAGAAGATGTCCTTTCAAGTTCAGCCACAGGCACAGCCACAGCAGCCAGTTCAGGTGTACCCTGCCACTGTCACCACCCAGCCACCTCCCCATCATTCCAATGGTTCCTTTGGGACTGTTTTCATTGTGCTGGCTGTGATTTTGGTCATTTCTCTTCTTGCTTGCTTTCTCGGCCGCCTCCGCAGCCGCCGCCGCCACCCTGAGAGCTACGGTGGTGGTCATCATGGCCATAAACCATACAAGCAGCAAAACATGAACCAGAACCAGAACCCGAACCAGAACTACCAGTTCCGACCCAAAGAAGGTGATGTTGAGCTTGGGTTTGACAAGAGGATCCCAACTACCAAACCCAACGGGCACAGGAACGGGCCTGGTCCTGGACTTGGGCATGGATCCCAAGGATCAAAGCCACCTTACTATGGTGGAAACGAAGGCAACGGTGGTGTTAATGGTGGTGAAGAGAAGGGATTTGAGATGAGGAATGGAAGAGAAAGTAGTATGAGAGAGCAGGGGCATGGGCCTCGGCCTGGACTTGGGTATGGAGGCCGAGGTCCGAGGCCACTTGTCTATGGCGGTTAATAGAGGGGTTTTGAGATGAAGAATGGAGGAGAAAGAAGTATGAGAGAGCAGGGGCAGGGGCATGACGCTCCTTATTAGTTTACCTTGTGAGTATAACACAACCGTTCCTATTATAGTATTGGCTTTCTCTTTAATCATTTTAATTCTCTACTTTTTTCTAGCGTTTTAGATACAGATGGTTTGGATTCTCTTTAAACGAGATGGTCCTAACCTGTTAAAATATACATAAAATAGGGGCCTATTTTATGTATATTTAAAGAGGTTAGGACCAGAAATGTAAAGAGAAACTCAACCAAAGTCTACGAATTATATAATTGTCTATGGTGTGATATGATGACATGATGTATTGAGGGTGTGTTTTGTTGGCTTTGTGTTCTATACATATGAATAGAAATCAATTTTATTGATTCGATAAAGAAGTTGATGTTTAGTTGTTTAGGTAATATTTTGTAGTGTAAATTATATTACAAAATGAGTGTCTTACGTTTACAACAAGAAGAATAATATTTTATGAGACTGTTGATACAGATATATTTAAGAAAAATAATATAATGTGAGGTTTATTATTTAAATTAAAGTGCACGAACAACTTTACTCTTTAAGGAAATTAATGCAAGTATTCTTAATGTCTCTTTCTTTTAGAAGGCATCTGTAGAATAATAAAATGTTATGTAAGATTTGTTTTAATTTGCCTCATTGGCGATGGAGATCTAAATGAGTGTACATTAAAACATAAGATTACCTAAATGATTAAAGTGAAATATGAATAGAGATTCGGAGATCACATAAAGAAAAATATGGTACGTACATGTACACACAAGACTAGTTTAAACGTGCAATATACTCAATTTTTTGTTTTATTTACTTTTTCTTTCAATCATTAACGAAGAACGTTCAAGCATGTTAGGATTTTTCGTACACCATCTTATTATAAGTGTGAGAACTAAATATTTAATTCATATATATATTAAAGAAATTTGTTATTTATAATAAATGTACGGTGATTTTTTAAAGTATTTTTTAATCTCATTAGAAACTAATTTATTGATGAAAACTCCTCCTTTTTTAATGGGGATGATTTGCAGGGAGAAATCATAAATTTAAAAAAGAAAATAGGTTGTTACTACCTTCAGTTCTAAATATAAGATTTAATTAGATATTCTTTAATTTGATTATAAACATAAGACTCTAATTCACTTTGTTTCTCGTGTTTATTTATTTTTTTCTAATAATCTTTAGAGTAAGTGTGAAAATATTTTTAATACATATAATTAACAAAAATATTTAAAAAATATCATTTATTTATTATAAATAACTAATTTTTTTTTAAATATTTACAAATTAGTCACCGCTCAGCTAATTTTGAGGCTTCGAAATGAAGGCGGTATTAATAATAACGAGATGGAACCTCATGCCGCTTAACAATTATTCTCTTTTGCCTGACAAAGATTATAACGGCAGTCCTACGATCCTCACAAGGCATTCACATGACGCTTTGATTTTACGGATTGGACTGACCATGAATTAATATAGACACAAACATATTAATGAAAAGGGTGATTTTTCGAAATTTTGTCATGTTCAAAGGCTTCCACCGACGGTATATCCCAGCTTTTCTCCCTCGCTGCATGAGGGTATCATACAAATAGATTTATTTTCATTGAAAGTGAGGGGGGGGGGGGGAATATGGGAGTGTGAATGATCTTGATCTGTTAAGGGTTGCTTTCGCTGCAGCTTCTCGAGTGAGGAGCATTTTGGACATTAGGAGCAAAAAAAGAGTAAGAGAGTCAAAAACTGCTTTCTGGGTTGCAAGAGTAAGATTCCCGCTGCAAAAGATATGATTCTGATTAGAATGATACAATTACAGCATACCCTTTTCTTTCCCCATCCAAATATTGCAAAGGGCAAATTGGTTAGCCTTGTCGTGTACCATGTGCTTCAAATTGCTCCCACATTACACAAACACTGATCTATATATATATATATATATATATATATATATGTAGAGAGAGAGAGAGAGAGAGAGCACAAAAATGAAGCATCTTTTTCCCTTCTCCATCACAGAACAAAACCTCAAAAAGCTAACTTCACAGAAAGCAAATTTGCAGTATTAAGAGGAGACACAGAAATGCCAGGCTTGGAGGTAGCAGCAGTGGAGGGATTCAGAACCTTTGACTGAGACTAAAGCTTGGGACTATGTTGTAGTATGGAAGTATGGCGATGATCCAACAAGGTAAATAATACTACCAGGAAAAAGGTGAAACAAACCCATTTCTTAAATCATTCTATCAGATGGAAAAATCTGATCTTTCTTCTTCTTCTTCTTGTTCTTCTCTAGATTTATTGAGTGGATGGGCTGCTGTTGTGTTGGGGGATGTAATGGAAGCAAGAACGAAGAGGAAAAGGAGGAAGAATATAGACTGGGTCGTAGATGTAGGGATAGTCACTATCAGCATCCAGTGAGAACCAAGGCTTGTGAGGCCCTTGCTCTGCTTCCTTATACAATGCCACTTTATTCTGGGTATAATAACTATTTCTGAAATTTTGATTCTGGGTTTGCTTATACTTTACACAAAGGAAATTAAAATCACTAACAGGATAGTAATTTGATCCAGTGTTCATGGAGACGTGGCAATATCAAAACAACCTCAATGGCTTTCCCAGGTAATTAAAGTTTATTCCTAAGAGTAAGATGGGGTGTGTTTGGATGACACCCCAAACCATGGTTTGGGGTGTCAATCACCCAAACACTCCCTCTAAAAACCAAAACCATGGTTTTGGGTCAAAACCATGGTTTTGACTCCAAAACCATGGTTTTGGGTCAAAACCATGGTTTTGACTCCAAAACCATGGTTTTGGAAAAAGCAAAATTTTTTTGCTTTTGGAAAAAAAAGGGAGAGTGTGAGAGCTTATATGATATGTATCTTGTTATTTTTTTTATAAACATATTTTTTGATAAACATATTTAATCTTATATTTTATAAATATATATACACATTAATTATTTATTAATTATATTATCTTATGTATTATTAATTATGTTGGTAAAAAATATATTATTAACAATTTTATTCCTTCAAATTAAAATATATCATAAAATCTATTTTTTCTGTAATTATCATATTAACTTATGTCTTTTTTTTAGTAATTTGTATATATAAAAAGTGCTTCTGATAATAACTATCCAAACACTCACTTCTCAGAATCACTTTTTTACAAAATCTATTCTTCACAGAATCTATTCTCTCCAGAATCACTTTTCCAAACCACGGTTTAGTTTCATCCAAACACACCCCAAGAGTAAGATGTTGACCCAAGTAGTAGATCACCTGTTTGATTTTCTTCCTCCGTAAATGACATAAATCTATTCTTTTTCATTTTTCCATTTATATTTCCTCTCAAAATTGCCATACTGGTGAAAGTTAAAGCTTTCTTGGCTTATAAATAGTGAATTTTTTATTGGTTTTATATAATATATATATTCATATATTATATAAAATCTGAAAAAGCAATAAAATGACAGGATTCAACCGGAACGCAAGTTTCGATCCCTATTATTGGTGGTATTATAGAGCTCTTCTCAGCAGAGACTGTAAGATCTATGAATCTTTATACTTACCTTTCATCATCTCTATCTGAAAGTTCCAAGTTTATGCAATTAAACCTTCATGTTTCACAGGTACCAAAAGATTCAAGGATCATAGAGTTGATAACTGCATGTTGCTGTCTCTCTATGAAAAATGAAGCCATTTCTGAACATCCACCGTTAGATTCATGCTACCCACAAAGCTTAATTTCTAGCATACACACATCTGCAGTAGAGCAGTGCATCTCTCACCCAAGCATTGAAGGATCCTCCAGTGGATCATATCCTTCAAATGAAACTCCAAAAGAACATCAAAGAGGTTTGGATTTCCAGTGCGGCACTCTAGAAGAAGATAAACCAGAGTTGCTCACAAGACCTCAAAGGGAATTCTATACATCTAAAAATCTTGTCACAGAGAGGAATAGGAGGAGCAGGATAAAAGATGGGCTTTATGCTCTACGAGCTTTGGTCCCAAAGATAACCAAGGTACAGAGATGATTATGCGACCCTGTGTGTGTGTGTGTGACAGATTATTGAATCTCCTTCATCTTGTTCAGTATTGAATCTGCTGATTTATTTCTGGCAGATGGATAGGGCATCCATTGTTGGAGATGCCATTGATTATATAAAGGAACTGCAAGAACAAGAAAAAGGACTTAGACACAAGATCACGGCTTTGGAAGAAGAGGATTATAGAAAGAACAAACCACAGTGGAGGAGGCCAATATTGAAGGAACAAAGAGGAACCAGAAGTTTGCATCTTGATGAGCCCATCCAAAATTCCTCTGATTCCACAAAAAGGACCCAGATGGAGGTAGAAAAAGAGAGTAATAGAATGAACTCTGCTTCACAATTTTTCAAAGCCATGAATGAAACTACATATTAGAAACTTATATTGCCATGTCTGTGGTTGTCACCTCATCACTAGCTGTCATCTCACATTCTCCTCTCTCCCCCATACCGCCATGTCATCCCCCCATCTATATCATCGCCACGTGTCCATCATTGTGAGCTGCCATATGTCATCAATGGCTGCCACCTCGCCAGCTCCCCTCTCTCCTATATTGCCATGTCATCTCTTCATCCATGTCATTGCCACATGTCCATCATTGTGATCCACCATGTCAATCACCAACCACCACCTCAAACGCTTCCTCTCTCCCATGCCGTCCATGTCACGTGGTCTCTTCATCCATGTTATTGCCACATGTCCATCATTGTGATCTACCATGTCATCACCAACCACCACCTCAACACTTCCTCTCTCCCATGCTGTCCATGTCATCGCCACGTGTCAATCATTTTGAGCCGCCACGGCATTGTCTTGTCCACATCATCGCCACGTCACAAATTGGCTCAATTTGTGAAAGAGTGTTGGTTCAAATCTGAGACCTCGTGCCTACATACTGAAGCTTTTGCCAGTTGAGCTGAGAATTACTTGTGAAATTTTTATGCAAAAATATATATAATATTTCTAATAACAAATACAAATACATATAATAAATATTATATGTATAATTTAATATATATTATATAATTTAATATATTATTATTTATTTGAATTAATTTTTATATTTTAGTAAAAAAATTGCTAACAATTTATATTTTTATTCAAATATTTAACAAAATAATAAAGTATATTATATATTTTTATTTTTATTTTATTTTAATATTTGTATTTTTTAATTTTATATAATATATTATTTAAAAATTATGAAATATTATATTTTTTATTTTATAATAATTTTAAAAAATAATTATTATATATTATATTATATTTTTTGTGACAGATTAGTGATGGAATTGCGATGAAAATTAGTGACGGAAAATTTCCACTATTAATTTCCGTCATAAAATATTTTGTGATAGGAGTTAGTAACAGAATCAGCGACGGAATTGTGACACAATTTAGTGACGAAATTTTATTTCGTCACTAATTCTTCACTAATTTAGTGACAGAATAAAATTTTGTCACTAATATGTCGCTAATTTAGCAACGAAATTTTCTGTCACTAAATTCTGTCGCTAATTTTAGTGATGGAATTTATGAGGAATTAGCGACGGAATCATCACTCGTTCCCTATACAATTTGTTTTATAAAATTCCCCTTTCTTTTCACCATGTCTAATTTTTGCAGCACTACATAAAATATTTTTATTACGAAATAAAACTGAGACCAAATAAATTAATCTTAGATTGTCATTTAAAAGTTTTCGTATGGATAAAGTGAGTTATACATGTCACGTAACTTACAGAAAAAGGACTATAAATGTGGTGGCAAGTAATCAATTTTGCTGGGTTACTCAAAATTCTATAAATTAGGCTCTAAATTTTAGTTTTCAACATTTACAGATTTTATATTTTGATATTTTTATATAATAAAAGTAAGATTATAAAGTTGTATTTCTCGTTTAAGAAATAATTAATTGGAATGTATATATCATGGGGAGAGAAAAAAGAATTAATGGTGGGGAATAGGGCAAGCAAAAAATTCATGGGGAGAGAAAAAAGAATTAATGGTGGGGAATAGGGCAAGCAAAAAATTCATATTTCATACGCTTGTGAGGAATCTTTTGTTCCTTCTTGGGGTGTTTTTAGCATTTGTGCTTTTAGTCGCTTCCCTCTGCTGTTACCAAAATAAAAATATATTCCCAAAAAGTTAACAATAAAATAATAACAATATACGAACAAAATTGAAAAGAGGTATTGCACACGTGTCAATTTAACCTTCTTCTTTTTTGTCTTTCCTCCTTATTCATAGCCTTCTCTTTTTAAAAAATAAAAGTTTCAAATTTCTTAATGAACAATATTTTATAGTTATTAAATGCTGCAATAAAATTTCTTCTTCTTTTTTTCTATTATTTTTGAAAGAGTTAAATTTTTACTAAATATAAACACATATCCTACCAAGATTCTGAGAATTCCAAATTTATCATATTATGAAATATCAGTTTTTTCAGGTAAATTTAACCCCCGAACTTGAGATGTCATCCAAACGTGGCAAGTGGCATTACCATTAAGATAGGTTGTTGTTAACATTTTAAACACATATATGAGTAGTATAAATTAGAATTTTTTGGGGACAAAAGTATAAATTAAATCAAAATGGTTGATGTTTAGTATTTTAAGTGGAGCTAGAACAAGGACAATATTCAAAAACTTTTGAGGAGTCGTAACTCATGAAACACAATTGGGAATCTTTGTTGCTTCTTGGAGTGTTCTTGCATTTGTGCTTTTATTCTTCTTTATCCATCAAAATTGGGAAAAAAAATACAATAAAATAATACAATCAACAAAAATGATTTTAAAAAAACACGTGGGCTTGCACTTGTCAATAATCCACAACGTTTCATGGTCCAGTTGGCATTTAAGAACAAGAAGCTAAACAGTTAGGTCCAAACCCATTAATATTAATTAATGTTATGATTAAATTGTGATTAATCTTTCAAATAATTAACACACGGACAGATACGAACTCATCGCTTCTCTCCCACTTTGCTAAAAGGCAAAAAGAGAACCATTAATAAGTAAACCTGATTAAGAATGCACTAATCCCCATCTTAAATTTAATCATGTTATACACACTTTTCTTTATATCTCTTCCTCAAATTATTCATAAACTAGAAACTTGAACTTTTACACAACACGCATACGGAGATACTATTTCAAATTATATTACTCATCCGGTCCTTAATATAAGATCCATTTAACTAATTTGATTAGATTAAGGAAGTTAGGTAAGTTGGTTAATTATAAGAAAAGTGACACATTTTTCCTAAAACACCATAATCATCTTTCTTAATATCCCATTTCCCTCTTCTATTTGATTATGGTTGAGGGAATATCCATAGGGGTAATTTAAAGAACATTGATAAATATGAGAAATGGGCCTTATATTTAGGACCAAAACCAACTTAACAATTGGATCCTATATTAAAGACCGGAAGAGTATTTAATATAAGAGGTATATAACTAATTTGAAAATGTTAAAAAATTAAAATCAGTTATTTATAATAAATATGTGTTGATTTTTTTAAATTGTGTTCTTTAACCAAGTGCATTATAACTAATTTTTGGTGAAAATATGTCACAATCAGTAAGAATATTTTAGAAAATATTATAAATGTAGGAGACAACGTGGAATGAAATCTTGTACTCCTTCAGTTCTTAATATAAGATTTATTTGACTAATTTGATTAGATTAAGAAAGTTAAGTGAGTTACATAATTATAAGAAATATGGTATATTTTTCTTGAAACACCATAATCATCTTTCTTAATATCTTTCCTCTTTCTTCTACTTAATTATGGCTGAGAGAATATCCACATAGGTAATATAGAAAAAATTGATAAATATGATAAATAAGTCTTATATTTAGAACCAAAATTAACTCAATAATTAAGTTTTATATTAAGGACCAGAGAAGTATTTAGTACCAAATCTAATTCTCAATTAACTTTTATATTAAAAACAAAAAAAATAGTATATGGAAGTAAGAGTTGTCGATAAGTGAAAAAAAATTAGTAAAAAACCATTATCAATGTATGAAGCACAGTAAATGACAAATCCTTTCTAACTATATTTACACTATAAATAAGAGTTGAAAATTAATATACCACCTATATATATATATGTGATATAACAGGATATAAACAGTGGAGTTGATTCTACAATACACACCAGGCCACAGCAAATAAAAGTAGATGCTTAGCAATCTTTTTTAAATGCTTGACCCGAAATTGATGAGTATTCTTGCACGCAGAGACTTTGTCAGCTGAAGCAATATATACCAAACCTATAAACCAAAGACCCTAATCTTTCACTTCCCAATTGATTAAACCAAAAATCTCTCTCTCTCTCTCTCTCTCTCTCTCTCTCTTCTAGACCTCTAAAGTAACAACAAACAGAATATATATCTTTACTTGGGGTTGTCGATCTCTTTACAAAAAGAAAGTGCCTCCCTTTAGGTGTGTATTGGATTAATTATTTGAATCCCACATTTGCATTTAACCTCATCTCACAAGGTAAATCAAATCAATCCCACTGTGCATTGCTTCGCCACTTAACCAAAACCCACGTATTTCCCTTTCTCTATCTGCACTCAAAGAACATATCGCTTCTCTAACTTATTATACTCATCAAATCCCTCCTTCCTCTTCCATCCATCCTCACTACCCACCCCCTTCCCTCTTCTCTTCTCTTGTCTTCTCCTGGAAATAACACCGTTCAGAGAGAAGATGTCCTTTCAAGTTCAGCCACAGGCACAGCCACAGCAGCCAGTTCAGGTGTACCCTGCCACTGTCACCACCCAGCCACCTTCCCATCATTCCAATGGTTCCTTTGGGACTGTTTTCATTGTGCTGGCTGTGATTTTGGTCATTTCTCTTCTTGCTTGCTTTCTCGGCCGCCTCTGCAGCCGCCGCCGCCACCCTGAGAGCTACGGTGGTGGTCATCATGGCCATAAACCATACAAGCAGCAAAACATGAACCAGAACCCGAACCCGAGCCAGAACTACCAGTTCCGACCCCAAGAAGGTGATGTTGAGCTTGGGTTTGACAAGAGGATCCCAACTACCAAACCCAACGGGCACGGTAACGGGCCCGGTCCTGGACTTGGGTATGGATCCCAAGGATCAAAGCCACCTTTCTACGGTGGAAACGGAGGCAACGGTGATGTTAATGGTGAAGAGAAGGGATTTGAGATGAGGAATGGAAGAGAAGGTAGTATGAGAGAGCAGGGGCATGGGCCTCGGCCTGGACTTGGGTATGGAGGCCGAGGTCCGAGGCCACTTGTCTATGGCGGCGGCAGAGGAGGCAACGGTGGTGCTGGTGGCGGTGAAGAGAGGGGTTTTGAGATGAAGAACGGCGGAGAAAGAAGTATGAGAGAGCAGGGGCATGGGCATGACGCTCCTTACAAGTTTACCTTGTGAATACAACATAACCGTTCCTATTATAGTATTGGCTTTCTCTTTTAAGCATTTTAATTCTTTACTTTTTTCTAGTGTTTTAGATACAGATGGTTTGGATTCTCTTTAAATGAAATGGTTCTAACCTGTTAAAATATACATAGAACAGGCCCTTTTTATGTATATTTAAAGAGGTTGGGACCAGAAAATGTAAAGAGAAACTCAATCAAAAGTCTACGAATTATATAATTGTATATGGTGTGATATGATGACATGATGTATTGTGTGTTTTGGCTTTGTATAATATACATATGAATAGAAATCAATTTTATTGATTGGATAAAGAAGATGATGTTTAGTTATTTAGGTAATATTATGGAATATGATACTTTTCTTATCCTAAATGTAAAATTTATTTGGTAGTGTAAATTATATTACAAAATAAGTGTCTTAAATTTACAACCAGAAGAGTAATATTTTATAAGACTGTTGATACAGATACCTTTAATGAAAATAATATAATGTAAGGTTTATTATTTAAATTAAAGTGTATGAACAACTTTACTCTTTAAGGAAATTAATGCAAGTATTCATATTGTCTCTTTCTTTTGGAAGGCATCTGTAGAATAATGAAATGTGATGTAAGATGATTTGTTTTAATTTGCTTCATTGACGATGGAGACCTAAATGAGTTTACATTAAGAAATAAGATTAGCTAAATGATTAAAGTGACATGTGAATTGAGATTCCGAGTTCAGATAAAGAAAAATATGGATACATACATGTACACACAAGACTAGTTTAAACATGCAACATGCCCAATTTTTTATTTTATTTACTTTTTCTTTCAATCATTAACGAAGAACGTTCAAGCATGTTAGGATTTTTCATGCACCATCTTATTATAAGTGTAAGAACTAAATATTTAATTCATATATATATTAAAAAAATTAGTTATTTATAATAAATGTACGGTGATTTTTTAAAATATTTTTAATCTCATTAGAAACTAATTTTATTGATGAAAACTCCCCCTTTTAATTAATGGGGATGGTTTGGAGGGAGAAATCATAAATTTAAAAAAGAAAATAGGTTGATACTACCTCCAGTTCTAAATATAAGATTTAGTTGGATATTAATTTGATTATAAATATAAGATTCCAATTCACTTTATTTTTCATATTTATTTATTTTTTCAATAATCTTTAGAGTAAGTGTAAGAATAGTTTTAATACATATAATTAACAAAATATTTAAAAAAATTTCACTTATTTATTATAAATAACTGATTTTTTTTTAATATTTACAAATCAGTTACAGCTCAGCTAATTTTGAGGTTTCGAAATGAGGGCGGTACTAATAATAACGAGATGAAACCTCACGCCGCTTAACAATTATTCTCTTTTCCCTGACAAAGGTTATATAACGGCAGTCCTACGATCCTCACAAGGCATTCGCTCTGGGGTTTTCGAGAATATATGCCGTACCCTTCCTCCCCTGTACGACCAGCATTCCTCAAAACACAAGTGGAAATCGAAATATGAATCATAAAAGAGGCCAACAGGGAAGGGGGGGGGGGACAAGAACCTGTACACACACATATATGCACAGTGAATTATTCCCTCCAAACAATCAAATCCCATGTGACACATGACGCTTTGATTTACGGATTGGACTAACCATGAATTAATATAGACACAAACATATTAATTAAAAGGGTGATTTTTCTAAATTTTGTCATGTTCAAAGGCTTCCACCGACGGTATATCCCAGCTTTTCCCCCTCGCTTCATGAGGGTATCATACAAATAGATTTATTTTCATTGAAAGTAAAAGGGGCAAAAAAAAAAAAGAAAAAAGAATATGGGAGTGTGAATGATCTTGATCTGTTAAGGGTTGCTTTCGCTGCTGCTTCTGGAGTGAGCAGCATTTTGGACATTAGGAGCAAAAAAAGAGTAAGAGAGTCAAAAACTGCTTTCTGGGTTGTAAGAGTAAGATTCCCGCTGCAAAAGATATGATTCTGATTAGAATGATACAATTACAGCATACCCTTTTCTTTCACCATCCAAATATTGCAAAGGACAAATTGGTTAGCCTTGTCGTGTACCATGTGCTTCAAATTGCTCCCACATTACACAAACACTGATCTATATATATATATATATATATGTAGAGAGAGAGAGAGAGAGCACAAAAATGAAGCATCTTTTTCCCTTCTCCATCACAGAACAAAACCTCAAAAAGCTAACTTCACAGAAAGCAAATTTGCAGTATTAAGAGGAGACACAGAAATGCCAGGCTTGGAGGCAGCAGCAGTGGAGGGATTCAGAACCTTGACTGAGACTAAAGCTTGGGACTATGTTGTAGTATGGAAGTATGGCGATGATCCAACAAGGTAAATAATACTACCAGGAAAAAGGTGAAACAAACCCATTTCTTAAATCAGTCTATCCGATGGAAAAATCTTATCTTTCTTCTTCTTCTTCTTCTTGTTCTTCTCTAGATTTATTGAGTGGATGGGCTGCTGTTGTGTTGGGGGATGTAATGGAGGCAAGAACGAAGAGGAAAAGGAGGAAGAACATAGACTGGGTCGTAGATGTAGGGATAGTCACTATCAGCATCCAGTGAGAACCAAGGCTTGTGAGGCCCTTGCTCTGCTTCCTTATACAATGCCACTTTATTCTGGGTATAATAACTATTTCTGAAATTTTGATTCTGGGTTTGCTTATACTTTACACAAAGGAAATTAAAATCACTAACAGGATAGTAATTTGATCTAGTGTTCATGGAGACGTGGCAATATCAAAACAACCTCAATGGCTTTCCCAGGTAATGAAAGTTTATTCCTAAGAGTAAGATGTTGACCCAAGTAGTAGATCACCTGTTTGATTTTCTTCCTCCGTAAATGACATAAATCTATTCTTTTTCATTTTCCATTTATATTTCCTCTCAAAATTGCCAGACTGGTGAAAGTTAAAACTTTCTTGGCTTATAAATAGTGAATTTTTTATTGGTTTTATATAATATATATATTCATATATCATATAAAATCTGAAAAAGCAATACAATGACAGGATTCAACAGGAACGCAAGTTTTGATCCCTATTATTGGTGGTATTATAGAGCTCTTCTCAGCAGAGACTGTAAGATCTATGAATCTTTATACTTACCTTTCATCATCTCTATCTGAAAGTTCCAAGTTTACGCAATTAAACCTTCATGTTTCACAGGTACCAAAAGATTCAAGGATCATAGAGTTGATAACTGCACGTTGCTGTCTCCCTATGAAAAATGAAGCCATTTCTGAACATCCACCGTTAGATTCATGCTACCCACAAAGCTTAATTTCTAGCATACACACATCTGCAGTAGAGCAGTGCATCTCTCACCCAAGCATTGAAGGATCCTCCAGTGGATCATATCCTTCAAATGAAACTCCAAAAGAACATCAAAGAGGTTTGGATTTCCAGTGCGGCACTCTGGAAGAAGATAAACCAGAGTTGGTCAGAAGACCTCAAAGGGAATTCTATACATCTAAAAATCTTGTCACAGAGAGGAATAGGAGGAGCAGGATAAAAGATGGGCTTTATGCTCTACGAGCTTTGGTCCCAAAGATAACCAAGGTACAGAGATGATTATGCGACCCTGTGTGCGTGTGTGTGTGTGACAGATTATTGAATCTCCTTCATCTTGTTCAGTATTGAATCTGCTGATTTATTTCTGGCAGATGGATAGGGCATCCATTGTTGGAGATGCCATTGATTATATAAAGGAACTGCAAGAACAAGAAAAAGGACTTAGACACAAGATCACAGCTTTGGAAGCAGAGGATCATAGAAAGAACAAACCACAGTGGAGGAGGCCAATATTGAAGGAACAAAGAGGAACCAGAAGTTTGCATCTTGATGAGCCCATCCAAAATTCCTCTGATTCCACAAAAAGGACCCAGATGGAGGTAGAAAAAGAGAGTAATAGAATGAACTCTGCTTCACAATTTTTCAAAGCCATGAATGAAACTACATATTAGAAACTTCAATTTTTTCTAGCATGTTTTCAGGTGCAGGTTGAAGTGAACCAGATTGGGAAGAGAGAGTTTCTTGTGAAGATACAATGTGAGAAGAAGAGAGGAGGGTTTGCAAGATTGATGGAGACTATCCATTTGTTTGGACTGCAGGTAACTGATGCCAATGTGAACACTTTCGGTGGCGAAGTAGTGAATATTCTGACTGTTAAGGTAAGGGTCTAAGAAATCAAAGCCAACAGTAATTAGTAAATATTATGCTTTTTTTATCAAAAGATTGGGTGTTTAGACAGTTAATCACACATTGGGACTTTTTTTGTTCCATACACAGGCAAATAAGCTTGATATTCACCCAGACATTTTGAGAGATTATTTAACTAAGCAAGCTGGTTCTCAAGAAAGAGGAGTTGATGTTGAGTTCACGAAGGCTTAAGAGATCCTTTAAACAATTGTGAAAGTTTAGTTTCAGATAGTTAACAACTAGTTACTTATCTGTAAATCACCGGACATGCTACAGTTTAATGAAAAATGTTGAAATCAAAGCATGTGGAAGCAACTGTGAATTTTGTTATGACGGAGTTGGGTAATAGCTTACAAGTAGTCTATTAGTTTCATGAAGAAAGATCATATGAAACTAACATGACTTCCAGACCTTTCTCTATTTTGGAATATAACAGCAAGATTACAAAATGATTAATCAGCCCGACCTAGCATCATATCATAAGGTCGATGTAATTCAGGAGGTCTCATTAAATGAATGAGATATCTAATGATACAAGTAATAAATAGATAACCTCAACAAGTTTGCCTTTTTACAAGCCTTTGAACATCCCCAGTATTTGATAAAATAAAATAAAAAATGGGGGAAATAAAGTTGATGAAACTGAGGACAGAGGCAAATGATGGTTCGACGGTCAATCTAACGTCCCATTTGGCCACCTTTTTTTTTCTTCTGGGTGAAGAAAATGCTTTTCCAAACCCAAAAATTAAGTGCTCCAGGAGAATGTGAAAACCATGGCATTTGGATAAAGCACAAGAAGAGTTTCAGCATTTTCAGCATTCTGAGTGCTGCTAACATCCGTTTCCTCGTATGAGTATGCCCAGTGTTGCTACTATGCGCTTGCCCTCATATTTGGCCCTACTAACTACTAAGTCCTTCTACTTGCATTGAAAGCCCGGCACTCTGACTCCCCGCTTGAAGTGCCCTTGAGCCATGAATGTTGTTGTCCAGAAAGCTCTACTGAAGAACAGCAATCTCCACTGTCCCTATCAAATTCAGATTCACTACAGCTGTCAATGGCCATCTTCCTGAACTTCATAATAGCGTCTTCACTATAGTGGCCATCATCATAAATGGTGCTCTGACCATATTTAACCCCATTTGATAAATCACATGATTCATCTTGACTATCCAATGCTCTTACCACCTGATAAGAAAATAGATAAGCTTAGTTTGACATAGAAATACTGGACAATTAAGTAATTGTGTCAAAAACAGTTAATGTATACCAAAAGTTTCGGTTTCTTGGTATTACCTGAACCATACGAGGCCGTTTTGGAGCAGAATGGCGAACACATGCTGCAGCAGCTTCAATCATTCTGCACATCTCGCTCTCCACAAATTGCTTGTTAAGCCTTTCGTCCTCTAATTCGCTGAAGTCTCGGGTCTCAATAGCACGATGAAGAAGGGGACGAGCCTGCATATAGTGGCAGGGTATGTTAATCTGGACTAAAAGAAAACACAACTGCTTCCGGAAGTTGAATGTGTTGTATTATAAAAAATAAAATAAAAACTCAAATTGATTCCTTTGGTGCAAGAAACTCCGGAATGATATATTGGGTTAAATGCAATATGGGAAAATTGTAATTTCTAAACAATAGTAAGAATGATGGACACGTCTGTGGGTTGCTAGGCCCTTCCTATTGCTCCTCAAAAGCAAAATTTAAGACGGTACCTAGATTTTTAGTTGGTCTCCTGAATATAAATTCTACAAAAAGGGAAAGATTACTTGGATATATTTCTGATGCCTTAAAATTGAATCAACAGAAATATATATTCTTTTTTTTTTTTACTAATTACGCATGATCTACTTGGAGAGTGGATTTGAAGGTGTTTCCTTGAACATATGTACAAATAATAGCATCAGTTTGTCTCTAGTCATGAACAAAGCATCGCCTACATCGATTTTTTTTTTTTTTGACCAGACGCCTATATCGAAATTGAAACACCGTTCCTAGAGGAAATAAGCTTGTGTTAATGGCCGTATTATGTGTTACTCTTTGCTTCTTCTGTTCACACAACTAATATGCCCTAGAACCAAATAAACACAATTCCAGGACAATAATTTTAAAAAGACATTATTTTATACGTTATTTACGATCCAGAAGATTTCATTTTCATTCAAATGGATAGCAGAGAGACAGGAACAAAGAAGAGGAAAACAAAAATTTCGAAGTTTACTTGATAAATTAAATACAAGGTTCCTGCATACCCACTCAACCAAACTTTCTTCTCCCACGGGCCGCGTCTGATCGACAGGTTTCCTCCCTGTTATGAGTTCAAGGAGGACAACTCCGAAGGAGAAAACATCTGATCTATCGGTCAATTTTCCGCTTGTTGCATACTCTGGAGCCATGTACCTGTGAAGTGAAGGAGAAAACATCAAATCTATCCGGCAACATTCCACTTGTTGCATGTTTTGGTGTTACTAAAGTACATTTTCTATGCATTATATCCCTTCACAGATAAGAAATTTAATCATAAAATACACCTTAAAGGCAGTTTCAAAACCCTTAAAAGACAAGCCAACTTATTGAAGTCTACCTGACTTCTACAGTGAAAGTGATGAATTAATTAATTGTGAATTTGTGATCATAAATCTAACTGTGGCAGATGAATACTGAGTAATGAACATCTCCAGAACCCATGCTAAATAAAGTCCACCAATTGTTTTTCATATCATCATAAATAAGGGGAGCTTTTTCTTTCTATTGTCCTGGAAGGTATTTCCTAATGAAAGCTAGTGCCAGAATTTACAGCTTTATGTTGAGACAAATAAAACCTACCCAAAAGTCCCCATAACCCGAGTTGATACGTGCGTGTTATCATCGTCATGTAGCCTAGCAAGTCCAAAGTCTGCAACCTGTGTTAAAAGAACATCAAACTAGAATACAGAGCAGCACATTTTTGGTAAAAAATAAAGGTATTCACTAACATACCTGTGCCTCAAACGCATTATCCAAAAGTATGTTTGCCGACTTAATATCTCTGTGGATAATTTTTGGGTTGCCTGGAAATAGATCAGATATTTATCAGCTCCAAAAAGCTCGCAGTTGCCATGGGCAAGGAAAAAAATTCACGTAACAGGAAAGATTAGCGATCATTTAACTTGTGCGTGGAATACATATGCATAGCAAAGCCAATTTCTATCTGCTCTTTTTTAATTAAATAAAAGGTTAACGTAATTTTTAATCCATCATGTTTATTCTCATTTTAGTTTTTACTCCTCAAGTTTCAAATCATAGGTTTTGGTTCCTCAGGTTGCTTTTCACTTAAAACATTAGTTCCTATAATTCAATGGAACCAAAAGTTATGATTTGAAACTTGAACAAACTTGAGGGATTAAAAATTATATTAATCCCTTAAATAAACAATGAACACGAAGGTGGTCATATAGTTGATGAAACATATGGAGAGAAGATATAAAGCGATTCAACAATGAACTCCTGAAACGTAAAATGAACTTTTTAAAATACTAAACCTTAAAGGAAAGTCATTTTTGTACGACAGAATACCAGTATAAAATTGCAAATCTATTAATGCTTACATATTTCTGCAAATGTCATCAAACATCGTGCACAACTAAGAGATAATATTGCTGTATTCAAGGTATCAAATTGTTTGCTTTCAGACATTACAAATTCATAAAATTATAATTGTTTACAGTCAGGCACGTGTGTGTGTGTGTGTGTGATTGTTTACAGGGATAAGTTTTTTGTGTTAGTTGACGTCCAGCGGGAAAAAAAAAATCAGCAGATGGAGAGAAGTTTCCCAAGTCTTACAGGCATAAATAGTCGTTATAATGAAATGGCAATGTATAAAAACATCCTTACAGTCTTCATGCAAATATGCTAAGCCTTTTGCAGAGCCAATTGCAATCTTCATCCTCTTCTCCCAATCTAAGACTTTCACTCCTCTGGCTGTCAGTAGATAAAAATAATCCAGAAATGAGAATCAAGCTATAGATAGAAGAAACATAAAAAAGTTCTACGGAGTAGACAAGAAAGAAAAAAGGGAACTCACATTACCATGCAAGTGATATTCAAGAGTTTTATTGGGAAGGAACTCATAGATAAGCACTCTTCGGTGATCAGCTATGCAATAGCCAACTAATGATACCAAATGCCGATGATGAACTCGGCTTATAATTTCAACCTCTGCCCTAAATTCCCGTTCACCCTGGCCGCTGCCAGCCTTAAGCTGCTTCACGGCAACTTCTTTTCCATCTGAAAGCCAACCCTTGTACACACGACCAAATCCCCCCTCCCCTATAATATTTTCACTAGAAAATCTCTGAGTTATCTCCGTGATCTGCTCATAACTAAAAGATATCTGACCATTATTCCAGGGCGAGTCTGGACTCGCAAAATGTTGCACAGCTTCTGCTTGATTCCCACTTTTACTGCTGGGAGAAGTTGGAGCTTGGGAAGTATAAAAACCCTCTTGTGCATAATTCGCTTTCCCAGGCTGCTGGGCATAGTAAAACCCTTCCCTACCTGATGACCAAAACCTTTAGATAATAAGTGCTGAAGAGCGAAGACCATTTCATCTCCAATCTCAAAAGGTGAAGTAAAAGCTTGTGAACAGTGAACAATTTCAAACACCTCTCTTCAAACAAAAAATTAATTGAAACTGAATGTAAACAAAACAAATTTTAACCCAAAATCTGTTAAACAAAAGATCATGAATAATGTTATTATAATCTTCAGGTGTCAAACGAAGCACAGGAGAGTAGTAGCTTGCCGCAAACCTAATACCTGGTTTCTTATATAAGTTTGGCAGCGTCATAATGTGTAGCATGGGCCACTTTTTGTTTTTTCTTCCTCTTTACCACGAAAACAATCAACACCGCGAGCAGGATAAAACCGAGAACTCCGGCCACAGCATAACCAATGTAATTGTCTGAATTACCACTGCTGCTGCTACTTGTTGACGACGAGAGAGACATGGATCCGCTCGAAGAACCGCTTGAGCTTGTGGTGGAAGGTGAGTGCCGCAGCGGAGGAGGGCTCCACGTCCTTGGCGGCGGAGCAGAGCTAGGTGTGTTTGGTGAGCCAGTGGCAACTGAAGGGGAAACAGTACTTGAAGGAGGTGGTGATGCGTTGCCGGTAGCTGATGAATTATTTGGGGGTCCCGGTGTCAGTGGTGCAGACGAGTTCTGCGATAAAGGCGGAGATGAAGGTGGAGTTGGATGTGCGGATGGAGGCGGAGAAGATTGATCAGGTGGAGGTGGGGATTGTGATGGTGGTGGAGGTGACGGTGACGGTGACGGTGACTTTGGGGGAGGAGACGACGGTGGTGGAGACCGTTGAGGAGGAGGAGGAGACGATGGCGGTGGTGACCGAGATGATGGCGGCGGTGACCGTTTAGGAGGAGGAGACGATGGTGGAGGTGGCGAAGATTGTGGTGGTGATGGAGGCGGTGACGATGGAGGGGGCGAAGAAGAGGGTGGCGGTCGTGATGGAGGCGGGCTTGATGAAGGCGGTGGAGAACTCGTCGGAGGAGGCGGAGAACCCGACGGAGGCGAGGTCGATGGAGAAATTTGTGGCGTAGAATCCGTACTATTGGACGAGGAGGGAGAATCAGGCGATGAAGCCGTATTCTCGGTGGACAATTTAAAAGAAAACGATATCCCACTTGATTTCGAGTCAGAATCGACGTTGGAGCTTCGTGAAGCCATTTCTGATTCTGAGATCAGAAATTTCCCAACGCGATTCCGAGAACGACCGGCCAATCTAAACCTACCTCGATTCGGCATTCATTCCAAAGAAAAGCAAACGGGTGTGAAAATAAAGATACCAAAAAACAAAAAAAAACAGAGAAGTGTATTCCAATAAAAACAGTTTCCGGAGAGCCAAACTTTGGTTTTCCAAATGAAAACAGAAAGAACAACAAAAACAGAGCAGAAAACTAACAAGGTGGCTGGAAAAGCAACTGGAATTGTGAAAACGAGAAGCCATCTGGGCAAAGTAATTGAAGCATAGGCCCCGAAAAATTCTCGCGTTTCTAATTATAAGAAGAAGATAGTAAGGCTGTTTGTTTTCATAATTTTGGCGCGTTTTTTAATTTGTTTCTTCTCTTCCAGTCGCTCTGTGAAGTGTGAAGCAAGCCAGGTGGTCGCTCTTGCTTGCTCTGTTTCACTCCTTAACTTTCGGGTTACCGCGCAAAGTGGACCGGGTCGAGCTCCCCCATTGCAAGTTTATAACCGCACAGGATCCGACCCGTCAGATCGCGCTCATAATCGGTGGGAATTAATAACCATGCTTGTGAACTGATTTTTTAAATTTTGAAAAAATTAATTTTTTAGTCCTTCAACTATTTACTCACTTATAACTCATTCCTTTAATTATGATTTAGAACGACTCAATCTCTTAATTTTTAACTTTCTTATGACTCAATTCCTTATCTTTGCCTTTTTTAATATTATGATCCTTGTCATCTCTAACTAATCATGAGTCATCCTATGTGACAAGAATGGGTAAGAAAATCACTTCCAACTCAGCACCATATAAGCAACAAAGAGGGAGGACCGGAGAAGACAGTGAAGAGGGAAAAATAAAAAGAAAACACACTATAAACCCAATACAGGAAACGAAGAAAAATCTGAATTGAGTTAAGCAAGACATATAATCACACCAAATTAAAGAAGAAGAAAAAAAGAACAAACATTCAAATTGCGAACGACCACACATATAGAAGACAGCCCACCTATCATACCTGTCCTCCTCTTGCATCTTCATGTTTTTCGAAATGACGAACCAAATGCCATCTCCTATTATCACGTGTTGTGACACTTTTAACCCATTCATCGTATTACAACTTTGATTTCCCAGATTTTTCTTAAAAACCCAAAAAAGAAGAAGATTGATTTTAAAAAAAAAATCTTCAAAAATGATATTAGACATGCCGGAGCTGATTGTCCTCTCATTTCATGGTAGCGGGTCTTGCTCTTACAAATGAAACCAAAGAAGAGTACTTTGCTGAAAAAAGTCTATAGCATTCGGCCACATATATAGGATGACTGTACTGGGCTCTACAATCTTTTAAAAAGTTTGCAGCATTTTTATGGTGGGTTCTCAGCAGTTCAGATCCTTCTTCATCACCTGTACAGGGTTCGTTGCGTCGTCGTCGTCTTCTTTTTCCCCGTCGCCTTTTTTTCCCTCTTCATCACCTTCTTCGCCGCTCATCCCATCTTCTTTGGTTACGTGGAGCTGAGTTGGAGGTGCCATTCTTGCCACAGAGGATGACTCGTAATTAGTTGGAGATGACAATGACCATAATATAAAAAAAAATACAAAAATTAAGGGACTGAATCATAAACCAGTTAAAAGTTTAGGAATTAAGTTGCACCGAATCATAGTTGAAAAACTGAGTTATAAGTGAGTAAATAGTTGAAAGACCAAAAGAATAATTTTTCCTTTTATTTTTAAGGACTGAAAAATATGTGTTGTTTAAATGGGAAATAGTGTTGACTATTATTTTACTTGTAAATTTCTTTTATGTAACTGATAAATGCTCGTAGTTTGACCGATATGTTTGTGTTACATAGATGATAAATTATTTGAGAGTAGCCTTCTTTTACAAATTAATTTATGAAGTTGGTCTTTTAGTATAATTATTTTTTTCTATTTTTTCCAAATGGGGATAAAATGAAATTTTTTGGGGACTAAATTGTATAGAATTATGAAATTTGTGGGTCAAAGCATAATTAAAAGAATTTAAGAGAAAATAATGGTACAAAATTTATATTTTTACAATTTATGGTCAAGTGCAAATACGAGCTTTATCTTCAGTCGAGAATTTGAGCTGTGCTGATATGTTTTTAATATTTTTAATATGGTTGATCTTGAAAAATAGGAGAAAAATGACTTTTCAAATTCCGGAGGGTTGCCCATTTTTATTTTATTTAATTTTTTAAAAGTCATCCTATCATCTAAATAGTATTTAGATAAAAACCAAATCATAATTTTAAAAATAATTTTTATGATATACGAACTAAATATATAAAAAAAATTTGTTCTGATTTCAAAAAAAAATACTTTTTAAAAGTATTTTTGGAATGTTCCAAATAGCCCTGTCACTGAGTGCTTAGATAGCCTTTTAGTTTAATAGAAACAAAATTTAAAATAAATCTTATTTGCATAAAATCAAATAAATAATATTATAAATGATAATAACAAAGTCTAAACTTATAAATATGTTCTCCACAGTACTGGCCAAATTCTACTTAACAATGGGAAACATAATATATATATATATATATATATATATATAATATTCAGAATACAAGTTTTTCCACTAAAAAATAATGAAACAATTAAAACCCTAACTTAAAGCTTGACTAATGCAAATCCAAGCTGATCATCAAATCTTCTAAACGACCATAATTGAACAACATCACCAACTTGAAAATTATTACACTTCGCAATATCGTACCAATGATGAGTCAGATTATACGTAAAACAGCCAGTCATTGACCATCTTTTCAAAACTAGGTCAAACTCTTCAAGTTTTGGATCCAAAACCAACACAGGAATGCCCTGAAGCTTCTTAGTTTCTGCATCTTTCGTCATTAACAACTCTGATTCTTGAGGTTTGAGAAAATCTTCAGCTTCCATCAAGATCTTGTTCTTTGGAAACGAAAAGCGATCATTGGTTTTACACAAATCACTCTTGTAAAGCTTCTTCTCTATTATCATTCTGATATTATAGCCTCCATTATCGTCGATCCTTTTCTTGAGCTTCCATGGCAGCATCAATGGCGAACGGGTGATCAAGTCCAGCAATTGTGGAGGTTTCGATCGATTCTTCTTGTTTACAGGAAGAAGTTTGAATTCAAATGGTGAGATACGATCATTTGATGATCCTTTAAATGAAGGAGAAGTGTTATTTTCATCAAGAATCTTTCTCTTTTTGTTGGTTCTCCAGCTTTGTTCTTCTTCTTCTTCTTCCACTTCCATCATCGTCTTTCTTGATATCTGATTCTCGGTGATAAGCTCTGTTTGAGACATATCGATCTCTTTAATTATCTCTCTCTCTCTCTCTATGATTCTCTTCTTCTCTATGCTTTTCACGTTATTTCTCAGTTCTCTTTTATCTCTCAGTGAGGGGTGTGAACTTCAAGTATGGGGCTTGTCCCATATATATGTATATGGAGTGAGGGAGATAGAGATGGGAGGAGAGAGAATTTAAGAATCCATTTTCAAACAAATCTTCGGAGGTGATTTGATTGGTTAAAGAAGATTTAGTAGAATTTTTAAAATTTTATCCATACGAATATTTGTTATTAAAAAGATTTATATGCGAAAATTTGATGGTAAAAATTTGAGTTAATGGATATAAGTAAATGGGCTTATATGAGTTTTATGCTTGATTCAATATTAAGAAGAAATTCACTATTTAATATATGCCATTGAGATTTTATTTTAATAACAATAAAAGTATTTAGATAATTTTATATTTAAGATAATTGCATATTATTTTAAAAGTAAATACATAGAAAAACATATTTTAAAACAAAATTAAGCGTTTATTTTTATGTGAGTATAAATTGAAAAGAAATTGAAAATGAGGGTCCTTAAAATATTTCAGGATTAAAATTAATTAATTAAAAATAAAAATTTAAAATAATTTATTAACAATATAAATAATAAACTTAATGCGATAATCAATATTCAATCTCATTTCATTTAAGTATGCGAAATATAGAACAAAATTAAGTGTCTTCCTATTGAAAATATGTTTTTAAATTGTGAAGATATACTATTTGAAAGAATTTTAACTAAGATATATATATTTCGCACATTTGAATAATAGAGCTTATTCTGGTAAAAAGAAAGAAAGAAAATGAAAATATATCATATTTAATATATGCATATGTATAAAACATCGTTTATATTAAAATTCTTTAAATTTCGTGCGAATAATGTTAAAAATAAAAAACCAAATATTTTTAAGAAGTTAATTCGAATTAAATTATTAAGTTTGCTTTATCTACATTTTCAATCAGATAGTTATTTCCATGAATTTGAGGCTAAATGAACATTAAAATCACAAAAAGCTATTTTTTCCCATAAATTTCCCAAGAATTAATCAAAACGATGCTTGAGAAAATTGAAAAATGTTTTTAAAATTTTATTAGATAATTGTAAATAATTTTGAATTATATTTATATTTAAACTAAATCATTTAAATATGAATAAAATCAAACTAAATAAAGGTCAATCGGGCATGCAAATTTTTTAAGGAAAAAAATTAAGTAAAGTTGTTTTTATCCATTATATCAAGTTCTCCCATCATATGTTGTCATGTGTCTTTTTTCCTTTCATACATGTGAATTTATAATTAAATGTCATAAAATACTTATATTTCAAAAATAAGACATGTAGTCATGTGTAATTGAAAAATTTGATATAATTGATATAAAAAACTTGATGTAAATATTAGAAAAAATTACAAATAAAGACCCCCAATATGTAAAATTGTGATTTGGGACTTTGAATTTGGAAAATAGCAAATAAGGACCCGATCCTATTTTTGCAAATATGAAATGTGGGTGAAATGTCTGAAATGCCCTTTAGCCAAATTGTAATTTGGTCTATTGAAATTGTCATTCACTAAAGTGAACTTGTCATTTCTCATAGTCAACTCGTCATTTGGCATACTCTCAGCCAACTTGTGATTTGGTCTACTAAAATTGTTATTCATTATAATGAACTTGTCATTTCTCATAGTCAACTTGTCATTTGGCTGAAGGGCATTTCAGACATTTCACCATGATTTCATATTTGCAAAAATAGGACCAGGTCCTTACTTTCTATTTTTCATATTGATAGCAATTTTACATATTCGAGAGTCTTTATTTGTAATTTTCTCTAAATATTATCCAATTTTCATTGTGATTATGCATTTTAATGATTATTTTATAAAATAATAAATTTCAGCCATTCAAAGTTTTATCTAATAAAATTAAGAAAACTGGTAATATGGGATGAAGTCTAACTAATCAAAAATAGCAGGTTAGGGTTGGCTTGCAAATGACACTTTTCAATTGCACCACCAAACTCACGACCCACGGCTAATTGGCTGGCTAACCTGCATTTATTTTTCATTTGTTTTCAATTTTTTAATTATTATAATTATAGTATTATATTTTATATCCTATCTAAAAAATTACAAAAATCTATATAATTTATTTGCTATTTTTGATTAAGTATTTAACGAAAAAACAAAAATTTCATTATTCTTTACTTATAGTGTATAAAAGAAAAAATTTAAAAAGTAGAATTTTTTTAAAAAATAATTAGAGAACAAACTCAATGCATATAACTCGCATATCTATTACTACTTCCGGTCTTAATTATAAGATCTCATTTATAAATTATAATAGAGGTTTTATAATTATAATTAGAAGTAGTATTTCAATTGCACTCTAAATCAAACTATTTGTCTATATGTACAGATTTTACAAAATATTGATATTTTCTGTATACAAAAATTTACTAAATCCTTCTCACAAATAAAATTTTTTGTAAAAAACTTTTCCTCAATTTTTCCTATTTTTTGGGCTAATAAATTTATCGTTAATAAAAACCATTATCATTCATATTAATGTCCTAAAAATGCTTTTTTTCCCCGGTATGCTATTCTTGACAGGATTAGATGAGCATAATTGAGAAACGGGGCAGCTCGACCTTCCAAAAAGAGCCATTTACAAAGCCTGGACCTTATATTATAGATGGACTTTGGCTGACCCACAGGCTTTTAGGCATTTTTACAAAATTTTATTTTATGGATAAAATTTTGGAGATAATTGATAATTCTTAAAAATTGTTAAATTTGCTTTGTGGTGAGATTTTTATCTGAAAATTTGAGTAATTCTTCTATTATATGGCTTGGATAATACTGACCACTTTTAAAGTTCATTCCAAAAAAACTCTATTTTTCTAACACCAAGTCCTTTTTTTTTTTTTGTCAACAGTATAATCCTATATTTTTTAATTATATTTTCAAATTGAGCTAATAGGGATCTATGGGATTCCTCATCTTTGGAGAAAAATACTAAACAATAGTATCATCATTAACATGATCTTCATCACTAAAAATAATAACGCATGTAATATAAATCAAATTATTATCTAAAGTTCAAAGTAGCCAATTTTTTAAAGTTCAAATGAATAAATCATGGTGCTAAACTAAATAAGTGAAACCGTTTTATGAAATTCAATTTAAAAAATAATAACAACTAAATATTTGCAACATTAGTATTCATATGAATAATTTAAAAAAATAAATTTAAAATGTGCCGACCTTATACAGGACCAATTCGTTTATAATTTAAAGGGGAAAATCTTAAGTCTCATCCTAAAAAAAATTTTGTGGTTACAAGTTACAAGAGCACATACTCATGGAGTTACTCATGCTCTGAAATACTTCCTACACCCAAGTCATAAAGAAAGTGAGAAAGAGAGAAAATGAGATAATACTACCTATTCTCAATATAAAAATAAGATAACTAATTTAAAAATATTTAAAAAAAATAGTAAAATTGTTTACTTGTAACAAATATATGTTAATTTTTTTAAATTATCTTATTTAATTATGTGATTAAAAAATTATAAATTTCAGAACCGAATTGAGGTGATATAACTCTTGAATTAAAATCTAGAGTTTGCAGGATTCTTGACATGACTCCTGAGTTCGGATTATCCCATCATGTCTTTCAATACCTTCAGTGTATCAATCCAATAAGTGTTCAAATGGATAATCCATCTACACAGTAAATAGTTTGTATGGGGTTTAAATTTAACCTTTTCACAATTTCATTTTGATAATAAAGATTCTCCACTCGTTACCGGCAAAATACTGTAAGAGCATCAACCTCAGTTTGATATTCAAAATTCTTGGAAAGACCAATTCCTTGAATCTGGTTATTCAAATAACGAAAACCTCTCTATTATTTTAATCTGCAAACCCCATCCCATTACTATAACCAGCAAAATATTTCGTGGGGTCCTCCAATATTGTCGGCGCATCAATATTCTCAACCTGACATGCGAAATCCCTAGGATGATTACTCTCTTGAGCATCTTCAATTTCACGATCCTCTTGTCCATAATGCAACATATTTTTCTGACCTATTTAAAATGATTTAGAAGTTCGATCATGATTTATGAAAAACGGTATAAATATGTAAAAAGCATTTTATCCTGTCTTGAATAAAACGTGTTTATAAATAATTTCTAGTACTAATCCAAACAAAACTTATGTCTAATTCCCACATATCCATAAAAATAATTAGAAGTATTAAATTTGTCATGAAGTTTAAGTGATGTTAATATTACTCATATAAATTATTCTAAATTTCAATATCATGTTAATTTCTACTTTTTTTTTTTTTACTATCCTTGTTAAATATTGATATATGTGAACAAATATTTAATGGCCGTTAACATTATCAAGACGTTTGATAAAATTATCAAAAGCTTCTTATATACAACAAGAGTACTTCTCAATCTAAAAGATTGTTGGGAAAGAGCAAGAAACTAACTGTTTGACATGAAAAACTGAAAATGAAAAATAAGGATTGTGATTGAGAGTGAAAAATTATATTAAAAGAGTGTTTAATATGAGTAATTGTTTGATATATACCTGGTATTAGACAAATCCATATATGTGGGATTGAAAAATACCATGAAGGAATGTTGTATTTTCCAATCCCATTTATATGAGATTGTCTAATCTCATGTGATAAGAAATTATCTATACTAAACATCTTTTCAATATATGTTTTCAATCCCAATCCCAATCTTCACTTCTCATTTTCAATACCTCGTACTAAACAGAACTTAAATACCAAGTTTGTCTGGGATATACATAAATAGAGAGAGGGTTATTCAGTTCATCAATAATATAAAAAGTCATCAATTCCGATTAGGATTGGTTTATTGGTTTAGTAGATTGATCTTTATGTCAAAAAATAAATAATGTAAAGAGTAATATTTGGTTTCTTATGAAGTTCATGTTTTGCATTGGTTGGTTCTCTTAGCTTAGCTTCTCATCTTTCCGCCCCCCAAAAAAAAAAAAAAACTTTAGCTTCTCACCTGAATTACGGTTTAATTAATATTAATAGGTAGACACGCGCGCGCGCGCACCCCAGTATTTGTGCCTGTTCTGTGAAAGATTTTTCCATTTTGCTGTCATATTCAATTTTTTCACCGTACCCATATTTCCAAATTTAATGCTAAATTGAATCTGCAGTTCACTTGTTAGATAATTCATGATGGTGTTTCCCAATTTTGAAATATTCCCTTCGTATTTTTATTCAATTTAAAATATGATTATTGCGGCATCATTAACTTAATTAAGTACCCGTTACTATTATTATTATTATTATTATTAAATGGATCAATCATTCATGAGGACATCTCAAAATCTCAATTAATCATCAAGTTTAAACACATCTAAATTCTTGATTAAAACTAGAATATTAGGAACACGTGATTTAAAGAAAAGGTAATTAATTCATTAAACTATTTTGAAAATAAAAAATAAATTTAAATTAACATCTCATTAAGTAACTTATAACGCGAATCATTTTTTTAAAAAAAAAAAGGTTACCTTAAAATACCACTTTGTTCCTATTTATAGTAAGTTACTTATACTCCAAACCCGTAAACCAAAAAAATGTATTTAAATAATAATTTTTTTCCACCGGTCCTTATTAAAAAGAGGTATTAAAACTATGTTTTATATTTTCTTCCACTTATTTATTTTATCTTTCTCTTTATGTATTTATTAACTCAACAAAAATAAAATTTTAAAAACTAACTAATTATCCTACAAATGATTTATAAATAAAACGAGAGCGGTAGAGATTCGAAACTAGAGTAGTAATAGTATAAAGATGGTAGCAGTTTTTTTTGTTGGGGATAAAGTAGCAGTAGGTTTTTGCAGTTGCGGCTAACATTGGCGAAGTAATGTGAAAAAGAAGTAAAGAAGAAGCAGTTCAGTTGGGGTGACGAAGCTGCCGCGTGAACAGTTAAACACGTGTTGCGAGTGAACGCATTACAATGCCCTTCCCCTTCCTCCATAAATACCCTTACCCTTTTAAAAACAACCTTAATTTATTTCACTTAGTTAATGATTACCCCATTATTAGTCATCTTAATTACCCTCTTAACCCCCTCACTTCCCAAATCCCAACGACCTCCTTAACTAAAACCCCTCCCAACCAAATTCAAAAAAATCCCCATCCCCCCAACTTTATGTATATAACTCCAACATTCCTCTCTCACTCTTCAATTCAATTCAGGTTAGTTCAATTCAATCTTCACTTTCTCACAAATTACTCACAGAGGCTTTCGGATTTCATATCACGAAGTGAGATTAATCCAAACCTTTTTCAGCAGCAGCAGCAACAACAATGGCTTCCGTGTTGGCCGCCTCTTCTTCTTCTTCTCCTGCAGTCTGTGATTCCCTTGACGTTTCTGCAGAATTTGCGCTCGATTTTAGCGCCAAGCTTCGGATTGAGGAACCGGATTTGAATAATGGGGGTGAACAGGAGGAGTTTAGCTTTGTTTGTGGGGATTTTTCTCATCAGACTCTGGCTTCTGCTGATGAGCTCTTTCACAACGGTCAGATCCGTCCTAAGTTCCCTCTCTTTGTTGAAGAGTGCGGCGGCGCGTCTCCTCCCCGTCCGCCGTTGAAGAAACTCTTTGTAGAGCGGCGGGACGTTTCGTCAACGGCGTTGGTGGCCTCTGAATCCGTCGAATGGAAAAGAGCGCCGCCGGTGGGTTCGTACTGTAGGTGGTCGAACAAGAAGACGACGGAGGTTTTGAACCAGAGGTGCGAGAAGAGCAATTCCACAGGATTCTCGAAGCTATGGAGACTCCGAGACTTGAAGCTCCGGAGCAACAGCGACGGGAAGGACGCTTTCGTGTTCTTGACTGCCAACAGCGGCAAGAAGCGGACTAGCTCCTCCACGACGGAGGCCGAAAAGGCCGCGAACGTTAAGAGGAGCTCCGGCGAGGGGAAAAATGACGCCGTAAGGAAATCGAAGAGCAAAACGGCGTCGTGGGGACTAGAGAAACATTACGTGATGATCAGAACGAGGAAGGAGAGTGATAAAAGAAGATCATACTTACCTTACAAGCAAGATCTGGTAGGGTTCTTCACCAACGTGAACGGATTCAGCAGAAATGTTCATCCTTTCTGAGATTTCGTGGAGCTTAACATGATCGAATCAGGAAAAGAAGAAACTGGAAAACTGATTAGTTTGTAAGTAATTAGTTTTTTTGTTTTTTCTTCAGGTACAGGAATCTAACTTTGATTAGGGGAAGAGCGTTTAGGTGAAGGGATTAAAATCCTTGAGAAGAATTGAGAGGGATTTTTTTTGCTCTTCAAGAAGAAGAGTTTGTAATCTCCTCAATGATTATGTAAATTCAGTGCTTCTGAAATATTATCATGTAGTGATGATGGTATTTTATTACATCAAATCGGGGAAAGACATAAAAAAAATATTAAAAAGTTCATAATTTGTGATGTGTTGTGTTATTTAATTTTTGAAAAATTTTAACTTTTTTACTTGGGTATTTCTTTAATACTTAATTAGTGACATTAGCAAGAAGATGACCGTTGCACTTGAAAGAGTTACAGTACAAATGCATATATGATTAAACTGTAACAACATAATTTAGTAATTTTTAAATATATAAATTCATAAATTTTATAGGATTCTTGGTCAAAAAATTTTAAGAGAAATTATAAAAAAAGACCTTAGAATTGCAAAAACGAGCAGAAAAGGACTTTTGACAATTTCACTTTGGGTTTTGATAACTTCATAACATATTATTATTGTCAAAACCCAAAGTGAAGTTGTCAAGGATCCTTGTCTATGTTTTACAATTCCAAGATTTTTTTTATAATTTTTCCAAAATTTTATAGGATTAAAGTGCAAATCTAGTAATGGAAAAAAAAAACTTTATTTTATTGAAAAGTGCAAAAGTTTTTAAAATAGTACCGAAAGGCTACTACTATTAAATCAACTAATATTAACCGTTTAAAAAAAGATATTAGTTCAAAAAATAATATAAAAATACATATGAAAATTTTAAAATGATACAAAAATATTATAACTATTAAGTTACAACTAATATTGTAGGTTGCCCAGTATTTTTGGTCCCAATGAACTTTGTTTGACATTGTAGATCTTCTTCAAGACACAGTGGCTGCCAGAGACCTTTGTTTTTCTGGTTTCTTCACCGTTGATGGATGTTATCAAAAATTTTGGACGCATTAATTTATAACGGCAATGCTTCTAACTCACAGTTCATTAGTTTAAAAAAAAAAAATCATTAAAGATGAAGAAGCCAAAAAAACAAATGACGGTGGATGAGACAGTTGGGAGGAGGGCAGGTGCAGCCAACTAGCCATTCTGTCGTGCAAAATAAATTTCAAGTAACCGAATCATATTTAGCAAATTAATAGTTAAAATTAGTTAAAAATAATAAATAAATTAAATTTTTTTTAAAAATTTGTCTTTATTTATTAAGATAGTAAAAAAAGAAACAATAAATGAAAAAATGATAAGAGAAAATTAGCAGTTAAAATTAGTTAAAAATAATAAATAAATTAGAAATATTTTTTAAAAAATTTACCCTTATTTATTAAGATAGTAAATAAAAGAGGCAATAAATAAAAAAAATGGTGAGAGAGATAGAGCACTGAATATAGTTAACTAAGAACAAAATAAAAAAAAAGTAATAAATATTTAGACAACTCAAAAATAAAATTTATATTTTAGATTACATCGCTTTCTAAAAATAAGATTACCGGGGGAGTACTCCACAGTGGTGAACAGGGCATTATTATTGTTGGGAGCGAAAACATTGTGTCATGCACATGGGCAGTAGCAGCTAAAGAGCAACGTTGATTGATTTAACGGTGGTGACAATTTGACATCATTTTTAAAATTTTAGGTGTACTTTTTTGGTGAATAATTTTGGATGTAAATTTGTATCAAAATAAAATATACGGTGTTTAGTATCTATAACAAAATATTTCATGGGTATACTTGCGCCTTAATTCAAAATTATACCCTGTCTAGCTTTATTTTATACTCCCTCTGGAGATGTTTGTAGTTTAAAATTATACTACTTCTGGTCCTTAATATAAAATCTTGTTTGGTTTTTATTTTGATTTTAAATATAAGACTCTAATTTATTTTGTCTCTCACATTTATATTTTTGTTCAAAAGAGTCCTAATAATAGTAGTAGTTCTAGCCAATATACTTAATTAGCAAGGACATTTTAGAAAAAATAATACTTATTTATTATAAATAACTAACTTAACTTATTTCTTTAATCTCCTCAAATTAGTCAACTAATTTTTATAATTAAAACAAGAAGTAGTACAATCGGATAGATAAAGTTCCAAGAAACATACCTTTATCTATTACAACAATTAACGTTCAATTGAAATTCTAAAATAATAATTAAAAATCCAATGATTCTCATGTATACTGTCCACCCGGCTGGCCACTGATTTCTAACGTCCATTAACAAACAGTAACTTGTAGTCTAATAATATCAAACAACAATTTTTTTATTTTGGATGTGATGGGTGTGTGCACTGTGCAGTATAATTAAAAAAAATTAAGAAACCATAAAAATGAATTAAAATTTAAAACCGGGTTTTTAACCTTTACTGCGAGTTGTAATAACCAGTAAAGCAGCTGAAAAAAATTTAGTAATATTATTTTTCAAATCATATACAACCTTTATCCCACCCAGTCGGAACAAAAGCTCAGAATGCCAGGATGAAATTATAAAATAGGAAAAATTCTAAAAAAAAAACTGTTAAATTTTAAAATGACAAATTAAGAATTATTACACAAATATGTTGTTATTCGTTTTTTTGAATATAATCATTTTCTTTACAAATGTAATAATCAATACTAATTTGAAATTTAAAAATTCAATAGTTATTTTTTTGAGATTTTCCCTATAAAATATTACTACTACCTTTCTTTCTCTCATAAAAACATTCAACGATCAAGAAAAGATAATAAATTTGGAAGTAACAGGAACTTCAAAATTTGAACTGCAAATGTGGGATATAAAGTATGAATGAAGTACACCGACCAAATTCACAAAGGGGCCGTCCTCCCACACTTTTCTCAATATAAAACATGGAAAGGCTCAGTCACTCACAAGACACACCCTCCAAGCTGCTTACAACTATTGCATGCAGTTTATTTATTCTTGACAAAAAAACCCTATTAGAGATAACTATACTTTTCTTTTTCATTTTTGATTTGGTACTTATGTTTTTTTTTAATTAAATCATTTAATATTCTCAGTTTCTCATGTTTAATATATTTAATTCAATTTAATGGACTCTCATTTACAGTTCACCACAAGCTGTTTACATTTTTTTAATTATTATTATTATTATTATTATTCAATTCTGATAGCAAATCCAAATGTCTACAAAATGCATTACTACATTTATCTTTACTAATAATAACAACAAAAACTTTGTAGTCTCGTGGCTTTGTTTCAGTACTATTATAATATATAGGGAAAAAAATTAAATTTTCTGTTTAATTTATGTGATTAATTTGTGATATCATTCTCATTATCTTGGACCAATTTTTAGGGTTATTATGAATACAAATTGTCCCTGTTTGCTCTTTTGAATACAGATGGAATGATTATTCCCTGTTTTATTATTTAAAAAAATTCACTTATATTGACCGTGCAAGTTTATGGCCATGTTCATATACCATTTTCACTCGTGTGATTTAAATCATTTAAGACTTGTATGACAGCTTGCGGGAAGTAAATCTAATTAATTAATTTAAAAAGATTAACAAAACTAAATAAATTATGTTAAAATATTTGTATTTATTGTTTTTTTAAAATTAATTTGCTTAATTTATAAACTGATAGATAATCTAATGATATACAACTATTTCAAAGAAATCATATAACATGTGTTATAGTTAAGTAATTTAGTTAACTTTTTAAACATCTTCAAATTAGTCAGTTAAGTCTTATATTAAAAATAGAAGGCATTACAAGAGGAATAATATGAAAGAAAGAAAATAGATGAGTTATTTTTCAAGCAGGAGAAATATAACAAAAACATTCTCTTCCTTCATTTGATTTATTAAGCTACGAATATACTACCTCCGGTCCTAATTATAAGAGCTAGTTGACTAATTTGAGAAAATTAAGGAAAGAAGTTAAGTTAATTATTTGTTATAAATAGGTGTTGTCTTTTCTAAAATATCATTACTAATCAAGTGTATTGGCTAGAATTATTATTGTTAGAAGAACTATCTTGGAAAAAAATGCATAAATATTAGAGACAAAGTGGATTGAAGTCTTATATTTAGGACCAAAATAAAAGTCAAACGAGATTTTATATTAAGGACAGTAGGTAGTATACATATATAATCTCATTAATATCTCATTTTTATTCATTTATATTAATATAAATATGCATTTATTTATCTTTATTTCTATATTTTTAATTTTCTATTATTTACTTGTAGATACCTTTTGTTTCTATTTTCAAAGATAATTTTGAATAATTTTTAATTGTCATTCATCTTGGTGAGTGATACCGCGGGCAACAAATGATTCAATGGCATGTCATAAATCATTGTGTCATATCTCTCTTCTTCCATTCATTTAATCACTCATCCAATCACAGACAATGCCCGAATGGCACGGGTCCCATATGTTACAACATGTGGGTTCAGGTTAAAAATATATGTACATTGTAACATAAGGGTCCCACAAAAATAGGGCCCACTATCATATGCTTTCTTTTTGAGTTACCACTACCATATGCCTTCCCACGTCCCTTTTCCCGCGTCAGGCCGTCACTTAAGCTTTGTTTGGTTCACCGAAGAGAGGGGACGGGAGGTGAATTAAGGAGAGCTGGAGAGGGGAGAGGGGAGCAAAGGGTATGAGTTTTGTTTGATTTGAGGGAAAGAAAGTGAAGGGGAGATTTTTCATTTGGTCTAAGAGGAGAATGGAGAGAAGCTAATTATAAATTAACAAATATATTCTCACGTCTTTGTTCAGATTTTTTATTTTATTTTATTATGATATTTATATCATTATTTTCTAATTTATGAATATAAAAAAAACCAGATACCTTGAGACACAACAAATAAATTATAAATAATCACATATCAAAATAAATGTCAATAGAAAATATATTATAATTTTTAGCATATTATATAAATTATAAATAGATCTATACTACAATTTTTGAACTACATCATCCTTAATTATACAACGTACGCAACCTCACATAATTAGATAATACATAGAGTTTTGAGGAAAAAAAAGTAAAATTGAATTAAAATAAGTATATATAGACACACATCAACGAATTTGGAAGATTAATAGCAGAGAGCGTGGAAAGATTTCAACGACTTCAACTCATATAAACCAATAAAAAATAGTTTTACATAGAATAAAAAGTTTTTTGTGAGAAGGATAAACTTGAAACATTAAAAAACTAATATAGATAATTTAATCAGAATAAGACATAATATTTCTCTCTCTTTCAAAAAACCCCAAATTTAGAAGAGAACAAAAGGAGAGTTGGGAAGCACTAAAAGACAAAAAAAAATTCTTCCCTTCTCTCTATTTTTTTGAATCAAACACAATTTTCCCTCCTCTTCCCTTCCTTTCCTTCAAAAACCTTCTAACCAAAAAGTGTGTCAGGGATCCAAATTACAAGAATTTCTCTCATATCAGGCAAAGCCATAATACTGAGACAAGGAGATATATAAAAGAAACCCTTATTTGGTCGTCTTCTTTTTCTTTTTCTTTTACCTGAAAACCCTTATTTAGTCTGCTTCTTACAACTAAAGGTCAAGTTGGTTTCCCCGCGTCACAACACAATACGGACCAAGACAATGAGCTTTTAGTACTAAACCCACTTTACCTCAACCACTGAACTGACAATTTTTTTACACCATCTAGTACCTGCTGGCTATACAAAGGGCCAATAAATGCCTATCAAAAGGGATGCCTTGATGAGCTTTTACTGTCTCTTTGTAATAACTACCGTGCGCCAAAATATTGTTATGTATACTGAACATGTCAAGAAAGTCGAGAACTTTTTCAGGTCAAGTAACTAGGACATAGCTGTCATGATAACTTCTGCCAGTGTATCTTGAAAAGCAAGACCTGTGTTATATGAACAAGGCCATTTTCAGCGCAAGTCAAAGATTTCAAATCTCAGATTGGAGTTCTTGTAGACATTGGAGCATTGCTCATACGTGGGACTCCCATTATCTGGGTCTTTGTGTGGATGAAATCCTGTCTCTGGGCAGCATTTTAGAATGCTCATTCCATCAGGGTCAGTTATCCGAAACAGTCCACAGCTCCTGAGCAATGTCACATAATTAAGCTGTGTGTAACTTATTTATCGAGAAACAAGAACATTCAAAAATTCGAAACTGATCTATTTGTACCATTGAAAAGCAACATAATGCTGGTATAACAGCACAGGAACAGTAAGAGGTTTCCAATGGTTCAAGAGAAACTACAACAACAACCACTTCACTTTTTATAGCATGTCCAAATTACTATACGCTGTAAGGGAACAAAGACAGCTAGTTTCGCTAAAAATTTGCTACACTTCTTCCCAATTGGATGTATGTATTAACCGCATTTTAGATATCCTGTTCTTATGTTTCCCAATCCATCTGTGCCACCTTCAAGCCAAAAGGATTTAATCAACTAGTGAAATTTTGGACTAAGATGTATCATAGAAGAAAATGATCAGACCTTGAGGTATCTTTAGGAGCCAGCACAATGGCGAAAGCCTCAGGAACCATCACCTGAAATTATAATACCAAGCCGTCATACTTGATCTAGAAGGCAGAGTTCATAATTTTTCTTTTTCTGGTAACCATATACTTCAAAATTTGAACCATTTTGGTGAATAGTTGTGTACATTATTAATATTCAAGTAGACTTCGGTCTTGTGCATTACAAGGGGTTTGAGAAATTAATCAGACTATTCATGACTTAAGAATAGTGCGGCTTGTTATAAATTTTATATTTTCTATCATTTGAATATTGGTATAAAATGATCATCAGGAATCTATTTTCTCATTAAGCCAGAAGGAAATGAGTTGCAATAGCATGTCATCAGATAACAAGGCATGGTTTCCGATTTCACACAAACCCTAACCAAAAGATTAAAAACAACTAATCATTAACTGTGGTAGAAAACAACTGCGAAAGCATGTACTTCCCACATAATATTTTCATCCTACTGGTGTTTCAGATGGCCCTAATTTCTTCTCAATCACCAGAGTCACAACCCTCAAAATAACCTCTTTCAGCAGTGTTAAAAATACATTTGCTTTAATTCTAGTTCATATGGGATGCTGTAATTGAGCTGCCATTCAGAAAGGAGGTAATGCTTCTGAATTCTGATAGTCATATGAAAGTGAATCACAGGGCAATACAAACGCTTCTACAACAAACAAGTCAGAAGCATTAATGTCAGTCACCTGATAAGAATATTGAGTGTGCAGATCCACTGATGACATGAAACAATTTTGAGAAGGATGGGTCTAAAAGCATGCAGAATAAAAATAAGAGTTAGAATTATGAAGCCAACGGGTATAGCTAAACTCATGCAAAGAAACTTTATATTGAAAAATAGACAAAATAAAATGGTTAATTAGCCGTAAAAGGAAAAAAAAAAATCCCCATCCTGCCTTAAAATCACATTCATATGCTAATTAGTTTAGAAGCTTCAAGAACAACACTGCCTTTTGTAAACATCACCAGAGGAAGAAGAAAAAAAAAACTGCCTTTTGTAAACGAATATGATGCTGGAAAAGTTGAGCTCTGATGCCGACTGAAATCTAACAAATCTACACAGGAAGTAATAGAATTAATTAATCAATCTTGAAGAGATTGAAAAGTTTAGGTGATTCTGGTGGATCTAAACTTGCAGAGTGCCATCAAAACGGGCAGGTTGGGCCACCAAAATGGTTCCAGTGGAAGTAAAAAAAAATCAGAGATGCCAAAATGACAGCATGGAATATATTTTAAGAACATTGCTGTCAACATTCACCAAACCCCCCCCCCCCAAAAAAAACAAAAAAAAAACTGTTATCAACATGCAAAAATAAATTTAATAGCAAAAAGAACAAAGAGAGATACATGGATCCATCCCACAGGCAAAAGGGATCTTTCATTTAGAATTGCAAAAACTTCCTCCTCGTTTGTAGCTTGACACTGTCATTTAATGCTGTAAGTCAGCAACAAGCAGTAGTGAAACCATAGCCCATTAAGTAAGATAAAATAACAGTGCAAAAGTAGCTCCAAGATACTCACAGAACTGGAAGTTGATTCCTGTTTGGCACAATCAGAGTGGTCATGTAGAGGGTTCCCTTTGCCTGGATGATTGAAAGAAATAATTAATGACAATCTAATATTTGAGAACGTATTCGTCACTTTAGTTTCCACATTTCTGTTTTTTTTTTTTTTAAATACTAGCTGGTTTCAGTCTGTAAAATGTCACAGCATACATTTAAAAGCAACTAACCATACAGTCTAGAGCGACAAAACATCGCACCAGCATTCTAATTTTCAGCTAGTATAACGAGGAAAAAAAAAACATAAAAATAAGACATATACATGTGAGAGAGAAATTCCAGCATAATGCAGATTAACGAATGGCATTAATATTTCCAAATATATATACAAAGAAATTTTAGAAATAAAGTAATTAGGCCAGTGATATGAATAGTTCTGCAGTTTAAACATTTTATAAAAGGCTATGAGCATTTATGATGAGACAGAAATAAAAAATGGATTTATATCGACTCTTACAAGGAAGGCACCTAGTATACCACATGTTTCCAGATCCTTCTCTGTATTTTCTTTAGCAACCTCAAGAAAGTCCTCCATTAACCTCGTTGACTGAAAAATATGAAATGAGCACATATTAGTTACCCATACACAGCAATAGTCATGCACTCAAAAGGTGTGTTCTGCTAATTATGTGTGTGTTCTGCTAATTATGTATGTGTTCTGCTAATTATGTACAGATAGAGCCCTGCAGCATTGCAAAATAGAATATTTATAGTTCTAATGTAGGGGCTTAGAATGCAGTCCAAGTTCTTACAATATGGACATCTCGCATGGTCTTAGATGAAGTTGACTCATTTCCTGACTTTGGGCATCCATGTTCTGAATCAACCGCTGTTACATGAGATGATTCTGCATCTTGAGGCCCTCTCTCCACAAAAGAAAGTACAGGAGAAGGCGAACTCTGAGTAGCTTTATGAACCATGGAGTATTGACCAGTTTGCTTCATAGAAACTGTATAGCAAATTTCCAGCTGACACCAACTACTCGTTGAATCCACAATTTTGGAAGATGAAATCCCAGCATCAGTGTTCATTATGCTGCATTGCACCTATATAGAATGAATTTTTGCACAGTAAACTAAAACTAAAACTAAAACTAGAAGTGTTATTATACATGGATAACCTGTGCATATTGCTCTAGAAATCCTAGAATAAATATGCATTTTTTGCCTCCTAAAAGACCACAAAAGGAGGAGGAAGAAAAAGAAAAGAAGCTGGAATTTAATACATTTTATCTATGTTTTCTGCAGCATCACACTGTCCAACCTATCACATAAAGTTCCATAACATAAAAGAGCAGAAACAGTCTATACGTAGGTGTAGGACATAGAAGGAAAAGAATGTTAATACCACTGCAGCCATATTATGAGGTAATCTAGATCATCAGATGCAGACAGAATTCACACAAAAATCTTGAAGGACATAACGGAACTTTCTATTTTATGCAGATCCCCCAGCAGAGACAGTGCCCAAACAGTGATTAGATCATCCATTTAGAGGACAAGAAGGAGGCAAGGAAAGGTTTCCTTCAATTGACAAGGAATAAGTGTGATGTTACCTTAACACCACTTACACTCTATTCAACAGACTTCATGAACATCTGGGAGATTGAAAGAAACTCAAAAGGAGAGATAATCTTCACAATTTAGCTTGCAATTCCTCCTACATGAAATCAATAATTCATTGTTTCAAAGAATCGACATTAGTGACCCAAATAGATACAATTCTTACATCCAACACAGATAAATAAGTCCTATAACAAGACTGCCTAACTTAAACCAATTGAATTTCAGTAATATTGCCAACTACAAGTGCAATATCGACCAGACCATGTCACCCCACCAGGAAAGATAATAAAGGATTCGGCTTCAGGTCGTATAGCTATACACACACAATCAATGATCTGTTCAGACCGCTTTGTCTTGGAATGAAATAGAATTTGTAAATTTCTTAATCACCAAAGATGATCCACATGCATAGTTCATTTCAATTATTTGTCCGTTTTAGGCCAGGCTTTCATTGCAATCGCTATATATCAAAAGAGACAAAATCAGAAAGCAGGAACTACACGGGTTGTATATGCTAACGTGTTACAGTAAGGCGTGTCTACTCCTGCCCAAGACAAAAGATTTTGCTGCAGAGATTAACCTTCAAATTGAAAAATCGAACGAATTTGACGAACCTCTATCGTCTCAAGGAAAGGGAATAGGAATCCCGTGCTCATCAAATAGCAATCAAAGCAGGAATTATTAGTATAAGAATCAATAAATAAATAATTAACTCATGCAGAAAATAATTATTATAGAAATTAACGAGCCAAGCAGAAAGTTAGGATCCTGGGCTTAAATAGAGGCTCCTCCAAAGGAGGAAAAAATTCAACAACCTAATTGATCGAGTAAGGAGGAAAAAAATTAAGAGCTATAAGAAAGCTAAAAACAAGAAGTCTACTCATGAGCGAAAGACGATGAGCTTACCCGATGATGAATAAGCTGATTACAGAAACTAAGGAGTGTGAGTTGACAAAATCAGACACGATTAAGCAAAATGCAATCCTTTAGATTATGTACGAACTGTGAAGTACAGTACTGATGGCGCAAACCGCATTACCGCACCTAAAAAGGACCGCCATGTTGTAATCTATATTTAATCTTTTTTACAAAATCTAAATAATTAAATATCTATTTATATTGAAGTAAAAAAAATGTTTGTTTCTAAATTAGTATGAGGATAATATAGTATTTTTAATTAGAGAGTTTAATAATAATTTAATAATTATTTATATTAAATGTATTTATAATTAATAATAAAGAGATGATGAATATAGTGATCTGCAGGTAATTAATGAGTTTCTTGAACCATAATTTTACGGAGTGTTGGTTTCTATGACCGTACTCCTGACCTGGTGAATGGCTAGGCCACAAGTGAGGCGAGTCTCTGCTATTTGAGGGCGGGGGTTCGAATCCTCACTTGTTAAAAAGGGTAAGGGGAGGGCTTACTTGTCGCCCGGCCGAATCGGACTAGTCGATCGCTCGGGTATAACTGGCCCAAAGAGGCTGGGGCCCAGAAAAGGCGCGGTTGGATACCGGATGGTTTATATCAAAAAAAAATTTAAATAGAGATAAAAGTAAATAAGTGAGAAAAAATATAAAACATATTTTTAATCCCATTTCGTTAACAAAGGTAAGTATGAAAAAAATTATCAACTTATAAATAAGAACAAGATGATAGAAATTTTCAAAAGGGGCATATAACACTTCTAAATAATAGGAAAAGAAATTATGGAGATATTATGAAATGACCAATATGTTTTTGTGTGTTGCTCAAAAATGATGTCATTATTCTGTATTTTAAACTTGTTAATTATGGTTTAAAGTCTTGTTATTTCCATGTCAAATTTAGTGATTTCCCCAAAGGAAATATGCTTTGATTCCAGAAAAGGATGTTGTCATTTTGTATTTCAAACTTGTTAATTTATGTTACAATTTTGTTATTTTCATATCAAATATATTCATTTTTCAAAAACTAACACAACAACATATGGTCATTTCCTCGCATTTTCATTATTTTAGTTTAGCTTTTTCTTTCCTATTATTTAGAAGTGTTAGCTGCCTTTTTTTAAATTAGTTTAATATAATTTTTAGTCTCTTAAATTTGTTTTTATTTTGGTTTGTTCCTTCAAGTTTTAATTGAAAAAAATTTAAAGGACCAAAATTTATGATTTAGAACTGGATGGATTGAAACTAACATGAGGACAAATTCAAATGACTAAAAATTATATTAACCCTTTTAAATTTCTTATTTTTAAGGTTTTTTTCTTGTCATTTTCCCTAAATTAATTGCTATGTGAAAAGGACTTGAGCTTACTGGCGGAAGAAAACTTCCTGATTAAGAAAACAAATGTTGGAAGAAATGCTTCTAATTTGATTTGATAGTACTTAAATTTAATTCTGATAATAAAATATATCAAATAATTGTATAAAATTTTTATTTTTGTACTCTGTTTTTCTTCAGATATAAAATAATTTGTATGTGTTTTGATGATTTAAAATATAGGTAATTTTTTAAAATTATTGAGTGTTTTTCTGGTTAAAATATCAGAGCTAAATATATTTGATTCACAAGAAAAAATGTTATGCTTAAAATTGTATAACTTATTATTTATTTAATGAGTTTAACTAAATTTAACTCGCCAATAATCACTTGGTTTATTGGCCATACCATAATGACCACAGGTTATTGGGGGTGTGTGTGTGTGTTTAAAAAAAAAAAAAAAAAGTGGGTGTGTGGGTTAAATTATCTAATAAAATTAAATACTAAATTAAATCGATATTGTTATGTGTTTTTTTATTTGAGGTAGAATGTATTCCTTTTATTACAAGGTAATTTTGATTAATTTACGTATTTCAGAAAAATAGTTAGGTAATTAAAAAGTACTATTTTTTACGCCTGTATCATTACTAATTGAGTGTTACAATTATTAATAACACAACGACACCTTCTTAATTTCTAATGCTCTTTAAGAACATTTTCTAGAGAAATTTATTATTTACTTTTCAAAAGCTAAAAAATGCCTTATATTTTTAAATATTGTATTCAACAGTACCAAATACTTTACTCTCAATTACCGTATGTATTAAAACTAATTGCTAGCGTACTGAACTTTCTTTTTGTCTTGGGACCCAAGCCACTAAACCCCACTAAAAATTTGATCAGCATCGCTCGTAATAAAGCTAATCTAATCTTTTTCTTTTCTCTTCTTTTCTTCGCCAACAAGGCTAACCTAACTTACCCTAACTTTGTTCGCTCATAATTATTTATTAATTATTAATTAATACACTGATAAATTATGACCTAATGTCACTAATATCTTCCTTAAATTAACTTTAAGTGTAGGCTTGTAAGATTGGCTTCCAAGAGAGTATTTAGGTTGCGTTTGGCAGGAAGCATTGATAATGAAGGATTGTGATTAGGATTGTAATTGAGAAAATCTATTAAAAGAGTGTTTAGCATGAGTAATTGCTTATTATGTGGAACTAGCCAAATCCATATATGAGGGATTAGAGAATACCATGGGTGGAAGTGGTATTCTCTAATCCTACTTCTATGTGTTTGTCTAGTCCCATATAATAAGCAATTACTCATGCTAAAACTTTTTTAATAGATTTTCTCAATTGCAATTCTAATCACAATCCCTCATTTTCAATGCTTCATACCAAACGGAACCTTAGGGTTGACGAATTAAAAAAAAAGATGGGTAAGAATAATCATAGCTCCAATTGCACACACTATATTTAGGGGGTTTGGCTATTACCAAAAGCACTTCTAAAAGCATTTTTCTACAAAATGAGACAAACTCCTCCCAATATCTATTCATAAACCGTAAAAATACTTTTAAGATCACAGTTTGGTTTTCATCCAAACACCCCTTTAGACTACAAGAGCCTAAATAAGAGCGACACAATAGATACACACAAAAGAGAGAGAAAATATTAGATAATCAGAAAGCTCTACAATTGGGATAAAGAGCAAGTCAGATGGACACATCCTATTTATAGTGTCCGAGTGACCACTGTTTAGTAAAGTGCAATCTCTCTTATTTTTAAAGAATGATTTCTACTTGCCCTCAGTTCATAACTAGGAAATCAATGTTTGATTAATTTCCTAGTTAGTCACTTTTCTTTCCCCCAATTCTCTCACAAGAATTAATGGGGATTTGATTCATTATCCAACTAAGATTTATTTAACCATAAAAATTCTCTCCTTCTTATCAAACAGTTCAGCCCATCAAGTGTGGACTTGGATCTAAGGTCTAATATCTCCTACGCTTACTTTATAGGTCAACCATCATGCAACTTCCTTATCTTTTTGCTTCATACTCAATGCTCTATTGTGACCATGTGGACATAATGTTTCTAGCTTTAGATGCTTGTGCACTAGAAATTCCTTACAGAGTTAGCATTAGGACATCCTTGTTATACATATAAGATATTCATATATGGCCTTAAATGCCCTAAATTTACTCTTACACTTCATCTATAACATGTCTAATTTTCTTGTGTTAGGTTTCATTAACTCAGACCACCTATTAATTGCGTGCATGGTGTCCATACTTGAAAGTTATTCAAATAACTTGTAAGGAACTTATCATAAATACCAACACAACTGTATAATATTAATTTGGGATTAATCTTTCTTTTGACTAGCCATCAAATAGGTTTGATTTCATCGCTTTCTTAACATTTGACTATTTAGATCGAATCACTTATGATTATAGGATGCAAGCTAAAGTAGCAAGTATGAGGTCATCTCTTATTATACTACTTGAGTCTTAAAGACATCATAAAATATTTATTTTTAGTAATGTCGAGATCCACAAACTTAGATTTTGTGAGGTAAAACATGATAATACTATCATAAGAAATATAATATTAGAAAGAAAAAAAGGCTTAATAATGTATAAAATATCGACTTGTTTAAGTACTCAAACTATATGCAACAAATCATATCATTCATAATAATAAAAATATTTTAAATATCCCCAAAAGAAAATCATTAGGAATAATGTTTATTTAAAGCTTAATAAATGGTAAGTATATTTATTAATATTATAGGTTTATCGCATGAAAATATTGATAGACAAATGCGCAATAAATTTCTCAAAACGAAAGCTTTGTGGCTTATGGCCATTTGGTCTGATGATAGAAAATTAAAGTTATATGACTTTTGGCTATTTAATATCAAGATAGAAAATTCAAATTGTATAGCTTCTAATTATAATATAGAAAATTAAAATTATATTGCTTCTCTTCATTTAATTAAACACATATACAATACCTTTTTAAAAAAAAAAAACAAGCTGTTATTAATATGATCATAATCATAATTATAAAAAAAAATAGATTTCGAATATTCAAATAAATCATCAAATATAAAGATAATAGCAAAATAATAAGAGGATCAAATAAAATATCTTCGCATGATGGACGAGATCCTTCAACTAGTCGGTAAGGGGCTTTTAATGTTTATCCCTCGA
>NW_021634664.1:0-40125 GCF_004799145.2 Neltuma alba
CCTTATATCTTCTTCCAGTATAAGACCTTTCCAGACAACCTCGACTAGTGGAAACTGCCTGTTTCTCAGCTGTTCGACTTTTTGATCAATGAGTCGCTCTAGTCTGATCTTAAAGGAGGGTTGTCTCGGAGCATAATGTCATCATAGCTTGTGACATGTGTCAGGCCTAGATGGTACTTCTTTCATTAAGAGATATAGAAGACATCATAAACTTGACTTACATTTGGGGAAAGGGTCACTTATAGTCTACTGTCTAGCCTTGGACAAAGTTTGAAATGGTCCACTATAGTTTGAACTTAACTTCTTAAGCTTTAGGGATCGACTACTTTTATTGTTGGTTACACTTTAATCACCAGCCTTAATCTTTAATGGTCTCCTTTAATGTCTGAGTAGCTCTTTTGTCTACTTTGGGCTATTAGAAGTCTTTGCTAAATAACTTTAATCTACTGGGAAGTTTGATCCACTATATTAGGACCATACTTACTTCTTTCATTAAGCTCTATCCAACACAAGGGAGATCTACACTTCCTCCCATAGAGTGCTTCATATGGCTCCATTCAAATACTTGTATGGAAATTGTCATCTTAAAGGAATTCAGCTACGGTAAGTACATATACGTGTAGCATATCTTCTAACATCCATATCATTCTCTGTGTCTACCCATCCATCTCAGGATGGTAGGCTATACTGAAGTTGAGAGTAGTGTCCATTTCTTTCATAAGGACCTCCAAAACTTCAAGTAAATCTCAGGTCTTAGTCTGAAACCATACTACTTAGGACACTTAGTAGCCTAACAGCTTCCTTAACTTTCATCTTCCATTATCTGCTAGACTTAGTGCATTCTTGCCAAAATGGCTAACATTTCTGGCTTTTGCACCCTCTTACATTACTTCCTAAAGGTTACCTATCATTGGGTTAGTCTTGCCTAGGCATGCTTAACTGAACAGTGCTGACAGGAATCTGAGGCACTGATTTTGATACACTCAACCCTGATACTTTGTTGTCTTAGACCCCTTTCTTGATCTATCTTTAGTGAGTCTTCTCAGCTTACATTCTTGTCTCTCGCCTCATCTTAGGAATTTATCTATCAATACTCAATCTATCTCTGTATCACATAGAGTTCTTCCTGTATCTAGAGCTAGCCTGAATGTCTCTTTTCCAGGTCTTATGGCTCTAACTCCTCTAACTTTGGCTTTCCTCTGTTAATCGGAAGAAAATTGAATCCAGCCTAATCAATGATAAGGTTATTTGGAAGGAAATCATGGGTACTCTCTCAGTACTGGTTTACAACCGAAGGAAGTTTTCACATCCTCAACTCATCCCTGGTCCTCATCTTCCCAAATAGGTACCAATCTCTGGGAGACTTAGACCATAGGACTAAGTGAAGTCATCTCCACTCAGTTGGTCGCCATACTAATAATTCCTCAAAACTGTTCCAAGAACCAATACCATTTTCTTAAGCCTCATATCAATTTTCCAGGCTACCTATTTGTCTCTTTAGGTGCCCAAGCCAATCTGTCTTAGGAGTTCTCTTACTCCTCTAATTACTCTTATCGTTTCTTACTATTTTAGAATGGTACAAAGAGAGGACTTATGCAACTTTTCTTTCCTCTACTTTACTTTTCAGTATGAGCATTCTCTAACATGCATAATGCCTAGCATTTCAATGCAAGGAGTGCAAGTCCTTACTGGTTGCTATGTCTGTAGCGTGCCATCCAGACATCTTATCCCTACAAGAGGGAGCCTCTCTTTCTATTCGTAGTTGCTTCTGGAAGTCATAGGGAAAGGACTTTTGAGGTTCTTTTTCTTTCTGCTTACTCTAGTACTCTGCTAAGCTCAGGTACATCTAAGCTTAGCTTTGTTCTTGGCTAGTCATACTTCCATCGATGAAGTCACTCCACTTGCCTTGCGTCGGCTGCTTCCCTTTCCTATTTAGATAGGGTATCTTGCTCCGTCTTAAGCAACATAAATTTATAATTTAGAGGACCAATTCCCACCCTCTCTAGGAAGACTCCTGGCTAAGAACTTATCCCTTGAAAAGGGTGCCTCTCAACTTAAACCCCAAGTGACTGAGTATCTCTTAATATTAAGGGGAACATGCCAACCTCTAAGCTAATTCCCTGCATAGCTATTTGTCTCGTCCTCTTCTTCTTGATCCTTAAGACATTTCACTAGGGCTCTCCATCTTAACTTCATTATCTCCAAGTTCCTATTCATCTATTCCAGGACTTGAGATAGCTACTTTATCATGGTGCCCTAGCCCTAACGAGGCTGTAAGAGTTTGTCTAGCTTAGGTGGCCACTTACACATTCTTAGTGGTGTGTAGACTCAACCCCTAACTATCTTGTTCAACTTCTCATCATTACTTTCCTTCTGAGGGCAAATCTAATAATTCTCATTGGTGGCTACCTCTCTCTTTCTAACTTCTACTAATCTCACTCTTTGCAACCTCTGAGAGTTGTTGTGTCTCATTGAGTTACCATCCCAACATCTGAGAGTTATTGTGTTCGTTCGTAATGACCAAAATCCTTGTTTGCAGCTATGGAAGTTATCATCTCCTTTGGTAATCACTCTGTATTCATCCATCACCACTAATTCCCTTGGTTCATCATGATGAAACACACTTTTCTCTTATCCTCTGCTAGTCATACTCAGCTTCATTCATCGTACCATTGCCCGTCTGGGCTTCCGTTACAAAGTTCAACTTAACTTCCAAATTTAACTCCATTTCTCTTTAGGGTAGGATCAGTGTTTTGTCCTTGCCATTATGGGACGATAACCTGTTCAAGCCAATCACCTCATCAATTTCATGGAAGGCATACATATTAAGTCTAAGGCAGTACAACAATGCTCATAACCAAGCTGAGTCTTCTAAAACAATTTACGAGACAAGAAAATGACTAGCACCCAAATCAAACATTGTAATCACGGGGTGATTATTAATAATGATCATGCCTTAGATTATTTCCGGAGACTTCTGAGTTTCTTTCCATGTGATGGCAAATACTCATCCTCAGGTGCGTAGCCTTGCCTTTTTTGTACTCTGCGGACATTCTCTTAAGAAGTGTCCAGGTTTACTACAAGTATAACAGACATTCTGTCTGGCCATATATGGTCTGTTATCATGATTTTTACCACAGTTTGGGCATTGTTTGCCATTTGAGAGCTTGCCTCCCTTCTTGCTCTTTCACTTGTCCTATAGCCTCTTCCTCTTCCCGTTCGTATCAGAAGAGGTGCCACCCTGATCTCCCTTCTCTAACTTTGGAGTAGGCATCAAATGATGGTTAAAGCTGTTCATTGTAATTTGGCAAGCCTCAATTGCCTTGTTAAAGTGCTTGAACTGCCAGGGAGCAATTATCTCCCTTAAGGACTGCTTTAGTCCTCTGACCATCTTTTGGTCATCTACCTTTCATCATCTCGGTAACGTAGGTAACTGAAGTAGTGGGAAAGACATCTAAACTTAGCTAAGTACTCATCAAATGATTTGTTATCCTTCTGCTTTAGGGTTAGGAATTCTGCTTCCTTTTCATCACTGGCTGACCTCGTAAAATATTTCTCATGGAATTACTCCAGGAACACTTTCTATGTCGCTCTCGTGTTTCGAGCATCCAGAAGAATCTCGGTATTCTTCCACCAATGATCAGCATCTTTCTTTAACTTTTAAATTGCCATCTGGGCTTTCCACTTTGTCGGATAGTCTAATACTCTAAAATTCTTGATCCAGTCCTCTGCTGCTTGGGTGTCAATCACTCCATCGAAGGATGGCGGATTATGCTTGCAAAAGTGAGTCATCCACTGCTGGATGCTGTTGGGGTCTAATGCTGGCATTGCCAATCTAGGCAATTGTTCTGTTGCTTGTGTTACTGAGGTTTCTTCCTCTGGTGGCCTCCTGTCAAGGTTAGCCATTACCATTACTGTTTATGCTACCCTCAACCCTTCAATAGCCTTTTATTGCGGTTCTAAGCATTCCAAAATTAATCGTATTGGATCAGGATGGACCCTTACGTCGCGTCCTGAGGGTCTCTCCAGCAAAGTGTTTTATCGGTTCTAACCAGTACATTAACTAAAGGGATAGCATATCCGAGGAACAAGAAAATAAACAACATATGCATTCATAATACATCATTCAAGCATCAATCATCAGTCACAGCAATATAGTTTAACGTACATAGCCATCTTAGAGACATACATAGCAATCAAGCATGCCAGACTAACCTACTATGATTAGCTGTAACAATACAAGTCCTACGTCAGTGCTACAAAAGTCCAGCTGACTACCCAAAATGGGAAATAGTGTAACTCTCAAGGCTCTAGGTCTATTAACTCAATATCGGATCCCAATGTCTAATCTAAATGACAGAACTCATTCTACTGTCAGCATATAAACGGGAGCATATCCGTCGTCATTAGGATCCAGTCTTCGACATCTAACTCAAGGAAATGTATTCCTTACAAAGATCTCGAAGGCATCAATGAGATTGTTGAAGCTAGTACTATCCATGTGACTACAAATGTCTCTCACACCATTTTTCTAAAGCCGAGTCTGAGGGAGTACTCTAAGCAATACTAACATCCAGTCTATCATCTCTAGGATAGCATCTTCCCTAGTCACATAATGGTAGAGTCTCCGGATATCCTCCAAGTATCTCAGGTACATATGGGCATTCTGATTCTCGTCGGGCTTAATATACCAGCCCCTCTCCCTAAAATCCCTGGCTAGGTCCTCTATGGTGTGAAATTCTTTCATAATTGGAAGTAGTTTGACTTCACTAGGTCCAACTCCATCACCATCAGATATTTTAATGACCTCAATCCTCTGAGGATCATTGGAAGCAACTGTGGCTATGTCAGGCGGAGGGTTGTTCTCCCATAAAGCATCATCGTAGAAATCTGCTACAGGTACTCTTTAGGCCTAGTAACAGGTAGCACTCTTAAAGCCTAGTAACGACTGACACTCTTTTTTAAAGCCCTGTAACGGCTGGCACTCTCAAAGCCCAGTAATGGCTAACACTTCTTTTTAAAGCCCCATAATGGTAGGCACTTTCAAAGCCCAGTAACAGGTGGTACTCCTTTTTATCCCATAACAGCAGGCACTCTCAAATCCCAGTAATGGCTAGCATTCCTTTTTGAAGCCCCAAAATGATAGTCATTCTCAAAGCCAGTAACAGTTGGTACTCTTTTTTAAAGTCTTGTAACAGCAGGCACTCTCAAAACCCAGTAACGGCTAGTACTCCTTTTTTAAAGCCCTGTCACAGCAGGCGCTTCAAAGCCCAGTAACAACTAACACCTCCTTTTTAAAGCCTTATAATGGCAAGCACCCTCAAAGCCTAGTAATAGTTGACACCTCTTTTTTAAAGCCCTGTAACGGTAGGTATACTCAAAGTGTAGTTGTAACCCTTTAGTTTTTAACCCCTTTTTTATATCAAATAGAAGCAATTAGAACCATTTATTAAGTCCTTAAGTTGAAAATATTTAAATTTTGCAGTAATTGTTCACGGGTTACTATTTATTATAACCCTAAAATTTAGCCCAACTTTGAAAAATCATAACTAAATCTAGAAAAATCAAAATAAAGTGATTTAAAGTTCTATTTGAAGCTTATTAAGTAGTCTTAAAGGGAAAAGTACTCTTCGGTCACAAGTCCTTAATGCTTGAGCCTAGTTTTTATGCCAATATGCACTATTGATGTAGTAAATTTTCAATTTTTTAGAATTTATGCCTAAATTTAGATTTTGCACAAACTCCAATTTTAACAAATTACTACTCATTTTAAAGCTAAAAATAAAATCTATTAGACTATTAAATTTCATCATCAAATTCCCTCATTTGCTCAAAATCACATCAACTCTAAAATAGGTGCAAATTAGGTCATTTTCATCCCTTTTGATCTCCATTCTTGCACTATGATGCCATACCATTTCATGGATATCATTTATCATACCAAACAACACATAATCATATTCCAATTATACCATATAACATGCAAGAGTCATTGTATCATCCACACATAGTTATTACATAATTACGCAACATTATCTAAAAGTCCATAATAAGGGAATCTTCAAGCTATAGCCACTTCTTTGCATTTTCCTTTTGTACTCCCATCCCCTAAATGGGTATGATTTAAACATAATAGGGGTAAGATTTAAAAGAAATCCTGGTAGTAAAGAACATCAATCATGGTATTAAAATGCATGGTTAATTCATGTCATATGCAAACATTTATCATGCCATTAATATATCGTCAACATGCCATGGAAAGAGAGCACATAACATACCATTCAAAAACTTAACTAAACATATTTGTCAAGACATCAATGTAAGGATTTATCACATTTCAATGTTCAAACTCAACCACATCATGGCATATAAATAACATAAACAACTAATGCAGTTTAAGACTAAAATTGTAAGTTCTTGCTACCTCTTTACAAACTTGATTCCTTGATCTCTTCCTCTTGTTCTTGATCCTTTCTTTACTCAATTATAATGCCTATTAGACAAGCAACAACAGCATTCCAATCAACTTAACAATTCCATTAGCACTTTAACTTAAAACCCTAGTTGTCTAACATTTATTTTAGGGTTTTACTATCAGCTTCTTTAACTTAACTTCTATATACTTTTCTTACATGATTTTTCATGTGGAATCTATATATGAACTTAGATTTATCAAAATTCAATTCCTTCCCCTGCTTATAGCTTTGACCGAGAGGTAGGTGGTTAGCGGTCAAAAATTTTATTTTTAATTTTAATGCTTCCAAACACATGTTCTTCACATATCCCTACACAATTTCACCTCCTAAACTCATTGGAAGCATCAAACTAACAAAAATCAAACCCTATCTCTAAGAACTAGCTCTGGCCAAATGGTATCTTTAGGTTTCTCAAGTTGGAATTCTTTTTAAAACAAGGTTTAAACACCATTTTCCAACCATTCTTTATCCACTGATCCATATAGAACCTTCAAATAATTAATATCTCATCATGAACCAAATTGAACAGCACCAAACCCTAGGGGTTTCTAACCTTTAACTTTCACCAAAATCATATTTAAAACCATCAAACCATAGGACATCATGAACTAGAAGAAAATCCCAGCTCTTATCTTGGTTTAACTCTTGATTTAACCTAAGTTTGGCCTGATCTTCTCCTCCTTCTTCTTTCTTACCTTGGTCAAAATTCCTCTCTTCCCCTGCTTCTTAGAGTTGGCCAAAAATTGGCCAAAGAGAAGAGTAGGGAGTATTTATAAACTTAGCCTAAAAACTTACTACAAGGTAACTCTAATTACCATTTACTTTCACCTTTGTACACTTGCTCAAATCTCGATTCTTTCTCTCCTAGATCATGCCACACGAGCCCTATTAGATTGCTTCACATTGAATGAGAATTCCACCTTGTGTAACACCTCATATGCCACCTGGCATGCATGTGAGAAAAATCACCATTTTTTATTCACAATTTCATTCTTCCAAGCCTAACCTTCAAAAATTTGTATTATTCCACTTAGGCCCTTTCCCTCCTTATTTGATACCAATCCAAATAGAAAAATAGGGGGAAATTTTTGTCTCACTAAGCTTATGATTATTACACTATATAATCTCACAATATCAATTGAATTCTTCTTGAATCCTGTTAAATCCACTATTTCCAAAATTTTATTTTTGTGTCAATAATTTCCTTTTAATGAGGAGAGGTTTTTCAAATTTTTTTTCAGATTTTATTTTGACCTATAACTCCGTTAATTAAATTTTTCTAGAAATCGACCTTTTACCAATATAATTCGGCTTTAAATATTTTAAAGCTAACCTCTGCATCTCTATAGACTAAGAATAATTTTAAAATTCATAATAACCTCTCAAATAATTTTTTCATGAGTTATTAAGGCCTTTACATATTTTAAATAATTTAATTTGGCCAATTTTTCCTTAATTAGCCAAAATTTCAAAATAAATTATTTTCATATTATTTTTATTTTTTAGGCTTCAAACACTATCTCAAACCCTTTATTCTATTTTCATGAATTTTCAGAAATTTTCAAGAATTTTAGGCATAATTTTCAATTTTGCCCTTTCTTGACCAAAACTTTTCAAAATGACGATAACATCCTTCCCTAGGTTTCACTTCAAAAGTCATTCTATCTATACTTTTACTAGCCCTCGTTTAATCTTATATTCCTCATTTTTCATATTAGAATTAGCAGGATGTGACATTAATAACGGCCGGCACCTTTTTTTAAGTAAGCCCTGTAATGGCAGGCACCTTTCTAAGCCCTATAATGGCAGGCATTGCTAAGATCCTATGCAAATAGGCACTCCAATCTGTGTGAACAATCAATTCTACTGGCATCATTTCCTCACTTTCTCTCCTGTGAACCAAGCAAAGAGGGGTATGGATAGTGTATTTTGTCCAAATCTTCTTTAGTCTCTGGGAAAACTTGGTTCTATCTTCTTGCGTTGCATGCCTAACCAAACAAAATGCGCATTCTTTTTTTTACTTGCTTTATAGGCAAGAAACTCACTTCTCTCACCTATGAACAAGTAAAGAGGGGCAACTCTGAACACCAAATTTTGTCCGGGCCCCATAAGAAATGTTACATGTAAATAAAATAAATAAAAAGAAATAAAAGAATAATAAAAGAGCAATATCCTCAGTGATTGGAGGCTAAGTTTGAGAAGTCCATCATGTAGCAAATCAAAAATGGAAACTTAAATAAAAATATCCCTTCTACAATAAATGACAATAAAATAAAACATAAGTACTAAAAGCCAGTTGACCTCCAAATTAGAAAATATAGGGGGGACTCTTTAAGAAAAGAAAAATAAGAAAATTAAAAAAATTAAAATCAAAATCCCTCATTTAAGATTATTTGCTCCTCAATTTGAAAATATCTTTTGGTGTCATTACTGTGAAAAATTAAAAAGATTAAAATAAAATATCACAATTTGATGACGATTTGATGCTTAAATAGGAAGTTATACTATACGTCATAATTAATGAAAATTGAAAAACAAAAATTAAAGAAAAATTGAAAAACCCTAGGTAAAGCTTATAAATAGGAGAGTAAAGGTTAGAGAAAAGGACCCAGAATATTTCAGTGAAAAAGGAGGCAAGGTAGAGGCAAGGTAGAAGTTGTTGGGATTCAAGCACGATAATAATATTACATCTAACATTAAATTACAAAAAAAGTATTATATAACCTTATTTAAACTAAAATCATGTGTCATCAAATTATGCAAACTAGTATGACATTAAATGATAGGTTTATATTGAAACGTTCTTACTGTTACCTCTCAGAGTACACGTTCTGAAGCAAATTCGATATGCAGAAGCTTTACTTAGGCCTAAAAATTAAAATTTTCCTTTCAGTCCTTACATTACTGTTCATTGTGCATATTTCCAAAATATAGGTCTAATTTTTAAAAATCATAACTAATTCTACAAAAATCATATGGAGGTGCTCCAAATTTGTACTCGAAATTCTTTCAGTGCTTCTTAAGGGAAAAATATCAAACTAGACTTATCTCTTGCAAATTCATACAGTTTAATCTGTAAAGATTATTGCTCATTTGGAAATATTGGAAGTTTTAGATTTCTTGCCTCATCTTTGGAAATTCACATCTCTTAGTATCTATATTCAACTAACCTATGAAATTAAAGCTTAGGATGTTCATAATAAGCCTCCTAAAATGCATGGATTAAGTCATGCATTTGATAGGTCAAACTAGAGCTTGAAACTTACTGCTCCATTACCTATGTTTTTCTCTTTACTTTTTCTTGCTTTAATTCTTTTTATTATTTTGGCATGCATAACTTAGCCTTATTCTTTCCTATTAATTCTCATATATTTCTATTTATGCCATAAATATTCTAATCAATTACATTGCATCGTTGGCATCTATTAATATAATTTACATAATAGGAGAATTATACATTAATCCTTAGTCTCATTCATTAACATAAATAATTCTCCACTTTCTTCTCCTTCCTTCTCACACTCTCCTTTATGCAATCATTGCCCATCATTGATTGACCTAAATGGTTGGTTAGGGAGGGGTGAGATTCAGGAAAATCTCAATAGCAAACAATACCATCAATATATGCAAGATGAATGTAAGTGTATGATATGCTTTCTTGACTATCTTTATGCCAATTTAGCAATCTAACCTTATGCTCAATGTCTCCAACTACACGCATGGCCATAAAATCATCGAGATAGAACATATGTCACATCCAGTAATATCGTATTTAGGAATATGGATATTCCTAAATAATTAAGGGTCAAAAATGACAAGGAGAAATAGAAGAATTTTGGTGGAAAATAATTATTATAATTTTCCAGGTCGATTATGAAAGGTTTGACTAATTAAGGAAAATTGGTCAAGAATATGGAAAAATATTTTCAAGCCTCAAAAAATTAAGAAAAAATAAGGACAATGTACCTTGAGAATTATATGGGATTATAAAATTAGTTTTATGACCAAATTGCCCTTAGAGAAATTACAAAGGAATTTAAGGGCGATTTAATCTAGTTTAAGGTCTTTTATTTGGAAAATTCCAAATAAATATTTGGAAGGAGTATAAAATCTCAAGAAAATTCCTATGATATTCTAAGGAATTATAAGATATTATGGAATTAAAAGAAGACCCTCAAGTATCCAAGATTTTTCCTAGTTCCTCTGAAAAGTGAAAAAATCACTAAAGAGAAGGAAATTAGTTTTCCTTTTTATTTAATTATTGAGAAATTAAATTTGAGACAAAGAGGACAATTTGGGAAGATAAAAATGAGGAGAATAAATTATGGATCTCACAAAAAATAATTACAAGGGCCAGGATACTGTGATTATAGAAAAGAGGTTAATCCTGGAGTCAAGTGCACCGATAAAGAAAGACTAGAGTCTTGCAATTCAAATGGTTTACATTTGGCCATGTGTCAAGCCACCAATGGAGAGTATTTAAAGTTGCCAAGTGTCAAGCCACCAATGGAGAGGATCTTGACTTTTGAAATTAATTTCATTTGACATTAAGTTAATTAAGAGAGAGGATTAAAATTAAGTAAGCATTTGACACATGGCATATCATTAAATGTTAGTGGTTGGGATATTTTATGCACTTAATGAGCTCCTCCTCCCCCATTTTTCTGAATGTGTTTTGACCAAGAGAGAGCTAGAGAGGAAAAGGAAGAACTTCAAAGGGAAACCAAGGAGAAAGGCATCAACTTTAAGCATACAAGTGAGAATCAAGGTTAGTTTACGGTTCTAAATGTTTTCTTGCCTTGTTTGCTTGAGTTGTATGGTTGCAATTTCTGGTTCTCTTCCTTATTTTGTACAAGCTGAAATGTATAATAAGTAAGGGGGGAAGTTTTATTGTTCAACCTTGCTAGAACACTTCAAAGCATGATAGATCCTAGTGGTTACAAGTGGTTGTAGGTTATTTTTGAAGTGTTTTCTTTGTTATGTTACAAGTGGTCCATTTCAGTCAAAGCAAGAGCTGGACCCTAGGATGTGTTTTTTAAAGTTTTGAGGCTTCCATGGTGTTCAAAATGAAAAATGGTGTAAGGTAAACCTAAAGAGCAAGTGTTGAAAGCCATAGAATCAAAGTTGTCATTTTTGGATAATAAACCCTTTTGGTTCGGCCAAGCTGAAACTAGAAGAGGAGATTTTATTTTGTTAAATCTAAGCAGATAATTGGAATCTACATGAAAATTCATGTAGGAATGAGTTAAGAGGGAAATTTTAGGGTTTATGGAAACAAAATCTAAAATTTAAAGAACAAAGGTGGAAGTTTGAAGGGACAAAGGTTGTCCTTGAGTTATGTTGTTGATTTATATGTAGAATGGTTGATGATTCTTGCTATCCTTTTTGTGGATTGCCATGTTAGAGTTTGGAATTTGTGGAAGCAAGAAAGAAGGACAAGAAAATCAAAGAGCATTGGATTAAGGTAGTAAGATTTAATTGACCTTAATGTTGAGTGTTGCATTGATTGCTATGCAATTTCATGTGCTATTATGTGGTTGAACTAAATGATGATGATGATGATGATGATTGTGTAGCTATACTCCTTGCTTTATGTGTCTTGGCTATTTCATGTTAGAGTGCTACATGTATGAGGTAAAGTAGTTCCCTATTAATAGCAAAAGGTTGGAATGCTTGTAATCGATGCATGTTGATTTTTTGGTTGATTGATCTTGCTATTGGGATTTCATTGAAATCTCATCCCCCATATGTAACTTAACATTTTAGGGATTGAATCATCAAAAAGGAGGCTACAAATTCAAGGATAAATATGGTGATGAACCATGAGGAAATATTTACATTTGGTTATGTATAAGCATGTATGGTTGGAGCTGTAATCCCTAAGCAAAACACTAGTCTAGAGCCACATTTTATTAAGTTACTGAAAGAATTTATGTATGAAATTCGGTTTAAATTTGACATCATGAGCTTCAAATCAATAGGCTGCACATTAAAAATAGCTAACTACATGATTTTTAATGATTTTTCAAAGTTAAGGTTCATAATCTGGAAAAAGGATTTTTGCCAAATGGACAGAGGTGACTTTCACAAAAACCTGACACTTTTTCAAATGGAATTGGTTCATAAGATTATTTTTTCCTCAAAGAGAATTCAAAGATATTTTTATAGAGTTTTGAAACACTCTATTTTGATTTTTTTTAGATTAAGTTATGAATTTTTGAAGTTGGGCCAGAAAATTGGATTTTTACCCCATGAACAGTAAAAATCCGAAAATCAGCATTTTTCATGGATTTTTGAGCCCAAGACCATCCAAGGTAGTCTAAATTGGTTTTAATTAAACTCTAAGTAGATCCAATAATAAGGTGTGACATTTTTGGTATCAAAACGGAGGTTCTGGCATAGGATAGAACATTTTGCTTAGTTAATGTGTCAATTAAAAGGAAAATTGACATATTGTTGCAGGAGTGGTGATGGAAAACACAATGGATTGAGATGGTAGATTTGAGAAGTCGGTTAATGATGGGGATACTAACATAATTGATCTCATAAAAGAGGATTCGGTGGGATAGACTATAGGGACTGCTAGCCTAAGATACTCAACAAAGGAGTCCAACAATTATCCAGAGCATGGGGCCAACCTTTTAGGGGTTACTGTTGAGGATTTAATGCACCTTCCTGTACCCAGTGACCTGGTGGATCCCACAACTGATTTGTATCAAGAACCAGTGGACCCTAGTTTGACATTCAGACTCATGGACAGCTTGTTACCCCAAGTGTACACCCAAGCAACATCCCCGGACCTAGTACCAAGCTAGGGATACCCCCGACACCTACAGTACCTATCCCTGTTCTGACTGAGCCTAAGATCCGTAGTCAGGATCAGTTGAGAGAGAAGTTGGAATTCTTGGGTCAATATATTAGGAAAGACGAGGATCAGCAAGACCCGAACATTTACCTAAAATACCTTCACGGAGTAAAGGTGTTATATCAGACTCAAGGTCTGGGTAACCCTTATCTGGACACCAAGGATTGGATCTATACAATGACGGACATGCTTCCATATTTACCCTTTTGGGTATACCAGTTCTATCACCTAAATCAGATAGTGGATTTAGGTGTTGAGGATTACATCCAGTACCTTGAAAACTTTGTTAAGATTCACTTTTTTTAGATAGCCAAATCTTCGTAAAGCTGAGGTAGGACTTGTTTTGATACAGCTAACCAGAGTAGGTTAGTCTGGCATGTTTGATGGCTATATATGTTAAACTATATTACTGTGACTGATGACTGATGCTTGAATGATGTATTATGAATGCATATGTTGTTAAATGAAATCCAAGCATGTAGTTTATTTCTTGTTCCTCTATTATGCTATTCGTTTAGTTAGCGTATTGGTTAGAACCAATGAAACACTTTGCCGGAGAGACCCTCAGGACACAACGTAAAAGTCCTTCCCGATCTGCTATGATTAATTTTAGATTGCTTAGAATTGTAATAAAAGGCTATTGAAAGGATGAGGGCAGCATAAGCTACCCAGGAGCAAGAAAGAGACGTTGTAATAGTAGCAGCAGTAGCAGCGGCAATGGCTAACCTCGACAGGAGGTAGCCAGAGGAAGAAACCTCAGCAGCACAAGCAACAAAACATTTGCCTAGATTGGCAATAATAGACCCCGAAAGCATCCAACAGAAGATGACTCACTTTTGTAAACACAATCCACCATCCTTCGATGGAGTGATTGACATCCAAGTAGCAGAGGACTGGATCATCTGCTTGGAAAAGATTTTCAAAGTTCTAGACTGTTTGACTAAGTGGAAAGCCCAGATGGCAATTTACAAGTTAAATAAAGATGTCGATCGTTGGTGGAAGAATACCGAGATTCTTCTAGTGCTCGAAACACGAGAGCGACATGGGAAGTGTTCCTGGAGTAATTCTATGAGAAATATTTTCTGAGGTCAGTTAGGGATGAAAACGAAGCAGAATTGCTAACCCTGAAGCAAAAGGATAACGAGTCATTTGATGAGTATTTAACTAAGTTTATCTGTCTTTCTCACTACTTTAGTTATCTGTGTTACCAAGATGATGAGAGGCGGATGACCAAAAAGATGGTCAGAGCACTGAAGTAGTCCTCAAGGGAGATGATTGCTCCCAGGTAGTTCGAGCACTTCAACATTGAGACTTGCTGAATTACGAAGAACAGCTTAAATCATTATTTGATGATTGAGCCTACTCCCAAGTTAGAGAAGGGAGATCAGGGTGATACCTCTTATAGTGCCAACAAGAAGAGGAAGAGGCTATAGGGCAACCAAAAGAGTAAGAAGGAAGGCGAGCCCCTAAATAGCAAAGAATGCCCAATTGTGGCAAGAGTCACGGTGATAAAATGTATATGATCAAGCAAAATGTTTGCTGCACTTGTGACAAGTCCAGACACTTCTCGAGAGAATGCCCGCAGAATACAAAGAAGGCAAGGTCACGCACCGAGGATGAGTATTTGCCATCACAGGAAAAGAAGCCCAAAAGTCTCCGGAAATGACCCAAGAAACAATCATTGTTAAGAACTTCCCAATGATTGTAATGTTTAATTAGGGTGCTGATCATTTTCTTCTCTCATATGATTTTTTTAAAGGACTCAGCTTTGTTATGAATATATTGCCGTATGATATACATGTGTCCACACCAACACATAATAGGATAATTATATCTGATAAGTGCTTAAACTGTATTGTTATATTGCCTTAGACTTGATATATATGCCTTCCATAAAGTTGATGAAGTAATTGGATTGAATTGGTTGTCGTCCCATAATGGCAAGGACAAAACCCTGATCATACCCTCATGATAAAGGGAGTAAATCCGAAAGTTAAGTTAAACTTCATAACGGAAGCTCAGATAGGCAATGGTAGGATGAATCAAACTACATGAGACTAGCAGAGGTTAAGAGAAAAGTATGTTTCATCATGATAAATCTGGGGAATTAGTGGCGATGAACAACTACAAAGTGATTACCAAAAGTGGTGGTAACTTCTATCGCTGCAAACAAGGATTCTAGTCATGATGAACAAACACAATAACTCTCAACCATTGATGTGGTATCTCAATGAGACATAACGACTTTTAGAGGTCGCAGAGAGTAAGATAAGTAGAAGTTAGGAAGAGGGCAGTAGCCACTATTTAGAGTTACCAGATTTTCCCTTAAAAAAAAGTGATGATAAAGAGTTAAATAAGACAGTTAGGGGTTCAGTATTTACACCACTAAGAAGGTGTAAGTGGCAACCTAAGCTAGATAAACTCTTGCAGCCTCGTTAGGGCTAGGGCACCATGATAGAGTAGCTATCTCAAGTCCCAGAATAGATTAATAGGAACTTTGAGATAGTGAAGTTAAGATGGAGAGCCCTAGTGAAATGTCTTAAGAATCAAGAAGAACAGGATGAAACAGATAGCTATGTAGGGAACTAGCTTAGAGGTTGGCATGTTCCCCTTAATGTTAAAAGATACTCGTTTGGGGTTTAGGTTAAGAGGCAACCTTTTTAAGGGATAAGGTCTTGGCTAGGATTTTTCCTAGAGAGGGTGAGAATTGGTCCTCCAGATTAGAATTTACGTTGCTCAAGATGGAGCAAAATGCCCTATCCGAGTAGGAAAGGGAAGCAGCCGAGGCAAGGCAAGTGGAGTTGACCTTACCCAATGGAAGTATGACTAGCCAAGAACAAAGCTAGGCTTAGATGTATTTGAGCTTAGTAGAGTACTAGAGCAAGTAGAAAGAAGAAGAACCTTAAAGTCCTCTCCCTATAACTTCCAAAAGCAACTACGAACAGAAAGAGAGGCTCCCTTTTTAGGGATGAGATGTTCGGTTGGCACGCTACAAATATTGAAACCAGTAAGAGCTTGCACTCCTTGCATTTGAAATGCCAGGCATTATGCATGTTAGAGTATGCTCCTATTGAAAGGTGAAGTAGAGCAAAGAGAAGTTGCATAAGTCCTCTCTCTATGACGTTCTAAAATAGTAAGAAATGGTAAGAGCAGCTGGAGGAATAAGAGAACTCCTAATACAGATTGGCTTAGGCACCTAAAGAGACAAATAGGTGGCCTCGGGAATTGATATGAAGTCTAATAGAATGGTATTGGTTCTTGGAATAGTTTTGGGGAATTATCAGTTAGGTTACCAATTGAGAGGAGGTGACTATACTTAGTCTTATGGTCAAAAGTCTACCAGAGATCTTAAGAGTATGATACCACTTTGGGAAGATAAGGACTAGGGATGAGTTGAGGATGTGGAAACCTCCTGCAACTATAAACCGATACCGAGAGAGTACCCACGACTTCCTTCCAGAAAACCTTATCATTAATTAGGTTGGATTCAATTCCCTTCTGATTAACAGCGGAAAGCCAAAGTTAGAAGAATTGGACCCGTAAGACCTGAAAAAGAGACATTCAGGCTAGTCCTAGATACAAGAAGAACCCATGTGATACAGAGACAGACTAAGTATTAACGGATAAATCCTTAAGATGATGCGAGAGACAAGAATATAAGATGAAAAGACCCGACTAAAGATAGATTAGGAAAGGGGTCTAAGATAGTAAAGTATCAGGGTTGAGCCTATCAGAATCAGTGCCTCAGTTTCCCGTAGCATTATTTAGTTAAGTGTTTTAGGCAAGAGTAGCCCAAGAAAGGGTGATCCTAGGAAGAATGTGAGAGAGTGCAAAAGCCATAAATGTTAACCATTTTGGCAAGAATACACTAACTTCAATAGAAAATAGGAGATGAAAGTTAAGGAAGTTGTTACGCTACCAAGTGTCCTAAGCAGTATTGTTTCGGACTGAGACTCGAGATTTACTTGAAGTTTTGGAGGTTCTTATAAAAGAAATGGACATTACTCTCAGATTCAATACAATCTACCATCCTAAGACAATGGGTAGATGCAAAAAATGATACAGATGTTGGAAGATATGCTATAGGCATATGTGCTTAATTTCGGTAGTAACTAGGATACGTACTTACCGTAAGCCGAATTTGGTTAAGATAACAATATCCATTCAGTATCTGAATGGTGCCATATAAAGCACTCTATAGGAGGAAGTGTATGTTAGATATGATTAGTTTTGATGATGTCAAATAATAGAGCAAAAAGTTTGCATAAATTATTTACGTCATATTTTGACTAACTATCATACTTAATATCTTGTGTAGTTTCCTCAAGAAAAGAAAGGAGTTATTATGTTGAACTTTGAGTTATGGAGAATGATCAAGAGGAAGAATAAGAAGAGAGATTGAGAAAAGAACTTGCAAGATCAAATGGAAATATCAAGATTCAAGTTCATAGATTTGATGTTAAAGGTTGCTATGCTCAATCAGAAGTTTGAATGGCTTAATCAGAAGCTAAAATGCACAAACCGGAAGTTATATAATCATATATTGAGTCACCCTTCATATAAACATTGAAAATAAGCTTCAAAGGTGATTTTCATGCGCATTTATTGATCAATTGATCGATCATCCACTTATCCACTTATCTGTTCTTCGTTCAGCTCTAATATAGGTTTGGTATTTCTATAATATCTCTTAAACCACAAATCCGTTTAAGGTGAAACTTATTTCATATAAAACTAGACTCAGAACACGGTTCATGGACACCAAGATCAACTTCAAAGAATTTCATATAAGGGAGATATGTTGCTCAAAACATTGTATTTGGGTTTAACATCTTTACTCTGACCTTCAGTCACTATGATGAAGATAACTTTGTGACTACAGTGAATTTTGGAGTGTTTCTTATTGCATTAGAAAGTAGACTCAAAGAGCTTTCTGGGGATATATCATTTGCAAAATTTGGAGCTGAATTGGAAGATTTATGATCACTCAAAGTTGACCTTTGTTTTACTTGAATTAGAATTTGAGTTTATTAAGGCAAAGACCAAAAGTTCTACATTGATTCATTAAGCTCTCGAGCAACATGCTACTCAAACATGTTATTGAGTAAAATCACTAGAAGAAATGAGGAAATGAAAATTCATTATCAGATGTTACTCAAGCTGTAACATCCCAATTTTTAGGCCTAGAAGTACTAGAATTAGCCTAAAATGGACAGACTACCAGACCCCTTATGGCAAGAGTCCTAGAGGTTTTCCTGGAAGGACAAAGGGATTCCTAAGGACTTAATCGCAAAAGAAAGTTTTTGGGACTAAGGGAAGAGAAAGTTAGAGACTTGAATGAAGTCTCAAAGCCTAAGAATAAGAAGTTGAGATAAGTATAGACTAAAGGTTATGTTGGAGACCTCAATGAGGTAAATTATGGGGTAAAGTCGAACAGGGACAAAATCGTAATTTTGTAAAGTTTCGGGCCGGTAAGGGCAAAAGTGAAAGTTATGCCTAAAAATTCCAGAAAAATCTCAGAAAACAAGAAATGGCATGTTAAGGACTGTATATGAAGAAAAATAACAAAAATGCCCTTGGATTGACTTTAAATGAATTTTTAATATTATGGCTCGTTTTGAGGTATAAAACTAGACTTAATTATTTGAGCCATGAGGAGGCCTCAGAAATATAAGTAAAAATAGGGATTTAGGAGTTAAGAGACTATAGAAAATTATAAAGTTAGTCTCACCCCCAAAAGGCTAGCAGAATGGTTTTAAGAATACTTAAAAGCCAGTTATGCCGAAAAAGGGCATTTTAAAGAATGATTTTTAAGTGGGGCTATAGGTTGAGTTATGATATGAGAAAATTCACAAATTTTCTCTAGAATATGAGGAATTTTATGATATTTTTAGATAAATTTTTTTCAGTTCAGGATTGGATAAAATGTTGCAGTCAAATGTTAAATAATTAATGTCCCTTAATTAGGAGATAAAGTTAGAAAATATCTCAGATATTTTGAGAAAGACAAGTTCAACTTGAATTCTCTTCTTCTTTCCCATGTGCTTCATTTATGAGGGTGATGAGTCATCATATGAGTCACCAGAAGATATTTTATGGGCAGTAGAAAAATTAGAATGCAATACGGGTAAGTGTTAGACAATTCCCTACCTATATGGTGGAGAAAAATTTCTACTATGTGACTCAATAAGGTTGGCTAATTGGTCAATGGTGTTGACTATTTTTTCCTCTGCTCCTCTAAGGTGGCACCATATATGTACTTAATTAAGATGATAAAATGGTGTTAGAACATGTCCCAGTGGTACAGGGTAAGTCAAGACCCGAAAAGTATCTGATATGGTGCAAGATTGGCTTAATAGGTGGAGAAATAATTAATAAAATATTTTTGCACAAATTTTCCATTTATTTTCTCCCTATTTTAATGTCATAATGATGAAAGGACATGAAAGTGACAAGTGTACGGTTAGATGGGAAGAAGAAAATATTACGTGTACGGCTAGATGTAAGACAGATGTACGGTCGGATGCAAGGCACATGTGCGGTTGGATTAGAGACATGTGGCTTGATGATGTCATCAAGATGACATAAGCCCTAATGACTTATCATCTAAGTGTCAACACATGAAGCCACATAGCCTAAGATTTGTATATGTGGCAAGAGGTAAAAATTGGAGGGCTAAGATTTAGTCTTGTGCAAGAAGGGCATGTGTAGAATTATGAAAAGTATAAAGCCTATAAATACCCCACCTTGAAAGAGAATTTAGAAGCCATTTGTAGAGGGAAAACTCTGCCAAAATTTAGAGAGAAAAACGTAGGGGTGAAGGCCAAGAAGAAGGAACAAGATTCACGCTTCAAGATCAAGGTATGTGATGGTTGTAGCATCTGATTTGATGCCTATTTCGAATAAGTTACTCTTTGTATCTGATTCTAAAACTTGGTATGATTAAAGTACACTCTGTAAGCTTTAAATCCATAGGTAGAACACTTCATCTAGATATGTGTACGATTTATGGTGATTTTTCAAAGTTAGGGTTTGAAATCTGGAAACAGTGTTTAACCTTTGGAAGAGTGTAAAATTCCGTACACTTTCGGTACTGTTAAGCATAGAATTGGTTCCTGAAACTATTTTTCCTTTAAATATAACTCAAGGATTTTTCAGTGAGACTTGGAACCACTCAATTTTGATTTTTCTAGAATTAATTATAAATTTTCAAATTTGAGCAAAAATTCTGGAATTTCTGCTTGAACAGTACCCTCGAAGCAAAATTTTCAGGTTTGATCTTCTTGAATCTAAGGCCATCTAAAGTGGTCCTAATTGACAAGAAATAAATATTAAGGATGGAAAATAATGAGATTTATGTTAGAAAAGCTAGAAAGAAAATCTTAAAACTAAGAGAAAGTGTTAAGGTTCAAGAGAGCTAGTCTTGAACTTTATGTAATCTAGTGGTCCTAATAGATTGTATGATCATTATGATTATGTTTAGGACCTTGGAACATCCAAGAGGATGTTTGGTGATGTTAACCAAATGCCCGCATGGTTGGAAAGTCAAGGGAGTCAAAGGAAAAATAAGAGGAAAGCTTTAGGTGCGAGGTAGTGAACTTACCTATATTGTGTGCTTGATATGTATGCTTACATGATGTGGTTGTGTTGCCATGATGTGACTAAGCTATAATGAAACATTTGTAAAGTTATGTTTGCAAGTTTATGTTATGTTTTTCCTTGGCAATATATTATGAAAGCATGAAATGCTTTAGCTTACTTTCCATAGCATTCATGTGTTAATGTTATAACATGTCATGCATGTGCATTATGTCTTGCATGCTTATAGGTAGTGTTTGCTACTGAGATTCTCCCGAATCTCACCCCTCCCTAACCAACCATTTAGGTCAATCAAAGATGGGCAATAATGGCATGAGAAGCAAGGAGAAGTAAGCGGAGAATTATTCTTGCTAATGGATGAGACTGTTGATAAATGTATAATTCTACTATTTTGTGAACTATGTTGTGGATGCCAATGATACCATGTATTTAATTATAATATTTATGACATGAATGAAAGTGTATGAGCATGAATGAGAAAGAGTAAAGCCATGTTATGTATGCCAAAGAAATAAAAAGAATGAAAGATGTTAAGAGATAAAACGTAGGTCCTAAAGAAGTGAGTTTGTAGCTCTAGTTTGACCTATCAAATGAGTGAGTTAGGTCATAAGATTATGCAAGCAAAGAGATCTGACATTTCTCTTTAAAATGAGGGATAGTTTGCCCGATTCCGATAACCAAGCAGAAAGTTATGCCTTTCCAAAGTTAGGCAAAAATACAGTAAAATCCGAAAATAACCAAATGAACAGTAACTGTTTCAAAGGAAATTGAGCTCGAATTTCAAGGAAATCAGTTTAGAAACTATTTTTCCTCAAAATTTTATCCAACGAGCTTTCTGTAGAACTTGGAATCACTCAATTTTGATTTTTCTACAATTAGTTATGAATTTTTGAAGTTTATCACATTTTAAGGTGACAATATATAGTAACCCGTAAATGAAAATTTTCAAACTTGATTTTTCATCAATTGTAGCCTTCAAAGGTGATTCCAAATGCTTCTGAAAGGAATGTTAATTGATTTAAACATGAGGTGTTACACGAGCCTGATCAAGCAACTACATACTCAATCAATTTATCTAGTTCCTGGTACTATCTCTTCGATTCTTCTCTTCTATCTTCATATGCATTATTAAGGTTTTATCAATAACCTGTTGGATAAATGGTTTTCGGATAATGTTATGGATAAATGTATTTATCAATCACTTGATTGATAAACAAGGTTAACGTTATGGATAAATAGGTGATCGATAAGAAGATAGATATTTATCGATAACCTGATTGAACATTGTTTAATAACCCACTCAATTTGTTTTTGTTCAAGGTTATTGTTTGGTTGTTTTATCGATCACTTGATTGATCCGTGATTTATTGATCAAATGATCGATCATCACTATTTCACTGAGTTACTATTTTTCAATCACCTGATCGATAATCAAATTATCGATAAATTGATCGATCACCCAATCTTTTGAAAGTTCTATTTTCACATAACATGATTGATCAAGGTTTTTTCTAGTATTTCTGAAATAAGTTCTCAACAGTATTTTATCAATCACTTAATCGATTAAGGTTTAATCGATCACTTATCTATCATCATATATTCTGTGACTACTCTATGAAAATCTTTGTTAAACCTTTTTATCGATCAGTTTTCCTATCAACCTTTTATTGATAAAGTATTCCATCAACACACTTTGAAAATATATTTATCATATATTTAGCTTTATCGATAATATGATCAATCAAACGTTTTTCAATCATCTATTCGATCATTGCACCGGTTCATTTTCACAGCAGCTTTTCATAATGATCTTTAAAAGCTATTTTCTTTTCATCTTCAAGCTTTTCTCAGCCTTCCTTTAACACGTAACTCTCTATTGAAAAAACACGAAGGTAAACATAACATGAAAGGGATTAACCTTACATATTTCATTTGGAGTTCATTGCATTCATGCTTCATCTTTTATCGATCACTTGTTCGATCATCATATGATCCATAATCTATTTGATAATTGCATATATCTGCTATATCTTTTCTTTATATAATTAATCGATAATATGATCGATCAAAGGATTATCGATCAAGGCATCGATTAAGTAAGTTCATCTTACTTTCTGATTATTGATTCCATGTTTTCCAACTTATTGTTTCTAAGATTATCAGATACTTATCACTTGATTTGAGGAAGATTATTTCAGGTAAAGAGCCTATCACATCCAGTATTATGGTAATTAGAAATAAAAAATATTCTGAAATAATTAAGGGCCAAAAATGATAAGGAGAATTAGAAGAATTTTGGTGGAAAATAATTATTATGATTTTCCAAGCCAATTATGGAAATTTGACTAATTAAGGAAAATTGGTCAAATATAATTATGGAATAATATTTTCAAGCCTTAAAAAATTAAGAAAAAAATAAGGATAATATCCTTTGAGAATTATATGAGATTACAAAATTGGTTTTATGACCAAATTACCCTTGGAGAAATTACAAAAGAATTTAAGGGTGATTTAAGCCAACTTAAGGGATTTTATTCGGAAAATTCCAAATAAATATTTTTATGGGGAATAAAATCCTAAAAATTTTCCTATGATATCCCAAGCAATTATAAGAGATTATGGAATTAAATGAAGACCCTCAAGTATCCAAGATTTTTTCCAATACCTTTGGAAAGTGGAAAAACCCTAAAGAAAAGGAAATTAGTTTTCCTTTTTATTTAATTATTGGGAAATTAATTTTCAGACAAAGAGGGCAATTTGGGAAGATAAAAATAAGGAGAATAAATTAGGGATTTGACATAAAATAATTACAGAGGCCAAAATACTGTAATTATAGAAACGAAGTTAAACCCGGAGTCAAAGTGCACCGGTAAAGCAAGACTAGTCTAGCAATTCAAATGGTTCACAATTAGCCATGTGTCAAGCCCTTAATGGAGAGGATTTGAACTTGCCAAGTGTCATTCATCAAATGGAGAGGATTTTGACTTTTGGTAATTAATTTCATTTGGATTTAGTTAATTATGAAAGAGAAAGTAAGATTAAAGAGGGTAATGACATTTGGAATTTCATTTATGATGGTGGGTTGGATATTTTGGCTCATTAAACAAGCTCATCTCCCCTAATATTCAGATGATATTTCATGTAAGAGGGAACCAAGAGAGAAAAGAGGGAGTTCAAAGGGAAATCAAGGGAAAAGCTACCAACTTGATCATACAACCAAAGATTCAAGGTTAGTTCTTAGTTCTAAATGGATTCTTGCCTTGTTTTCTTTCTTTGTATGGTTGAAAGTTTCTGTTTTCTCTCTTCTTTGGGTGCTGGGCGAAATGCTTCTCATGTGGGGAAAGAAGTTTTGTTGATGATACTTGCTAGAACACTTCAAAACATGTTAGATCCTAGTAGTTGCAAGTAGTTGCAAGTGGACCATTTCGGCCAAGGTAGTAAATAGACCTTAGGATGTGTTTTTCAATGTTTTAAGGCTTCCATGGTGCTCAAAATGAAAAATGGTGTAGGGTAAACCAAAAGGAAATAGTGTTGGAAGCATTAAAACCAAAGTTGTAATTTTGGGTTAAGGAACCCTCTTGGTTCGGTCAAGAGCAACTGAAAGGAGGAGTTTTATTTTCTTAAATATAAGCATATATTTGGAATCTACATGAAAAACCATGTAGGAATAAGTCAAGAAGCAATTTTTAAGGTTAAAAAGAAACAAGTTCAAAAATAAAGAACAAAGGTGGAAGCTTTAAGGAGCAAGAGTCATATTAAGTTGTGTTCTTGCTTTTACTTGGTTTGGTTAATGACTTTTGCTGCCCTTTTTTGATGGATTGCCTTGTTAGGGTTTGATATTTGTGAAGGAGAAGAAGAGAAATAAAGAAAACTCAAGCTTTTGGAGCAAGGTAGCAAGTTGAACCTAACTACTAATATTGACTTAGCATTATTGATTATTACATGATTAATTGCTATTATGTGGATGAACTTTCTTGATTGTAATGTGGCTGCTCTTTGCACTTTCTTGCTTTGGCCTTTGCATGATTGAGTTTGCCAAATGATAAGCATGCTAGTTCACCAATAGTAGTTAATATAATTATGCATGTTGATGATATAGTTGGTTAATTTGCTATTAGGATTTCAATGAAATCTCATTCCCCAAATACAACCTAACATTTTAGGACCTAAAACATCTAAGGGCAAGCTACAGATTGAGGGTTAAAAGTATGGTATCATACCATAAAAATTCATGGACATTTGGGTTATGTAATATTATGCTGGGCAATGCTGTAAATTCACTGACACCGTCACCTTTACGTGACGTTTTAATTAAGTTCCCGAGCGCGTTTAATTACAAAATTTGGGATGTTTGTAGATCACGTTCTGATATAGCTAACACATTAAAAATGTCCAACTACACAATTTTTAATGATTTTTTAAAGTTAAGGTTCATAATCTAGAAAAAGGGTTTTTGCCTAATAGACAGAGGTGAATTTCACAAAAACCTAACGGTTTTTCTAATGGAATTGGTTCATAAGACTATTTTTCTCTGAAAGAGCATTCAAAGAGATTTTTATAGAATTTTGAACCACTCGATTTTGATTTTTCTAGATTAAGTTATGAATTTTTGAAATTGGGCCAGAAAACTGGATTTTTACCTGATAAACAGTGAAAATCCAAAAATTAGCGTTTTTGAGTTAAATTTGAGCCCAAGACCATCCAATGTGATCTAAAATAGTCTTAATTAAACCCTAAGATGATATGATGGTAAGGTGTAACATTTTTGTATTAGAGCAGAGGTTCTGGCATAAGATAGAATGCTCTGCTTAAGTTATTCATTAGATTTTGGGGTTAGATAGAAAGAAGTGACACGTCTTTACAGGAATCAAGATGGAAAACACCATGGACTGGGACCCTAGATCTGAGCCATCAGTCAATGATTGGGATCTTAACATTATCGATCTCACCGAATAAGAAGATTCGGTGAAATGGACTATGGGAGATACCAGCCCAGGCCATTCATCAGTAAGCTCAAATGACTATGCTGAGTGCTATCCTGAGTTGCTAGGGATCACTGCAGAACATTTACTGTACCTTCCTGGACCCGGTGACTTGATAGATCCTGTAACTGGCCTATACCAAGAACTATTAGACCTAGGCCTTTACATTCAGTCCATCAAACAGCCTGCTACTCCTGTTGTATATCCATGCAACATTCCCGGACCTAGTACCGGCCAATTATACCCCCAGCTCTTGTAACACTTGTAGCATCTACAGTACCAGTTGTACCTCCCCCTGCTCCGCCTAGTCATGAGATCTGCAATGTGGGTCAGCTGAGTGACCGGTTGAGGTTCCTAGGGCGTCACATCAGGAGGGATGTGGACGCAGACCTAAGAGTACACCTAGACTACCTTTAGGGTGTGAGAGAGCTGTACCAAGCCCATGGACCAGGCAACCCTTACTTTGATTGGTTATGAGAGATGGTAGAGGTCCTACCCAACACTTCATTCTGGACCCATGAGATCATCTGCCGAACTACATACTTAGAGATGAAGTGGAGGACTGGATCCAAAGCCTCGAGGGCTTTGTTATTGTTCACTTTCTGTAAATGACTAGGATCCTCCTATTACTAACACAGGATGTATTTTGGTATAGCCAACCATAGTAGGTTAGGCAGGCAGTGCTTGTTGTATGTATGCTTTGAACTGCATTATTGATGCCTGATGCTTAAATGTTGAATGATGTATGCCTCTTTTGTTAAATGAAATCCAAGCATGATATTTACTTCTTGTTCCTTATTATGCTATCCATTAGTTAAACACGATGGTTAGAACCAGACGAAACTCTTCGCCAGAGAGACCCTCAGTTCAAGATGCAAGGGTCCCTCCTGATCTATTGCAAATAATTTTGGAACATCTCGAGCAGTAGCAGAAGACCATCGAGGAGATGAGGGCGGCACAAGCTCGCTAGGAACAAGAGAGGGATGCAGTGATAGCCGCAGCAGTAACAGCGGCAATGGCTAACCTCGACAGGAGGCAGCTAAAAGAAGAAGTATCTACAGTACAAGCATCAGAACAATTTCCTAGACCAACAATGCCAGCAGCAGACCTCTAAACAGAACGTCTAATGTTCAAGCAGTGGAAGATTGGATTAACCATCTAAAGAAGATCTTCAAAGTATTAGACTGCTCATCAGAGCAAAAAGCCCAAATGGCGATATGTAAGCTAGAGAAAGACGCTGATCACTGGTGGAAGAATACTGAAATTCTTCTGGATGCTCGAAACACGAGGGTAACTTGGGAAGTGTTCCTAGAGCAGTTCTATGAGAAGTATTTTCCAAGATCTGTCCAAGATGAACGGGAAGCAGAATTTCTGACCCTGAAGCAGAGAGATTACGAGCCATTTGATGAGTATTTGGTTAAGTTCATCCGTCTCTCTAATTACTCAAGTTATCTCTGCTATCGAGATGACGAGAGGTGGATGATAGAGAAGATGGTTTGAGGACTAAGGCAGTCCTTGAGGGAGATGATTGCTTCCAGACAATTTGAGAAGTTCAATAAGGCGGTCGAGGCTTGCTGGATCATGGAAAGCAGCTTAAACCATCATCAGATGGTCAAGACTACTCCTAGAGAAGAGAAAGGAGATCAGGGAGGTCAGGGTGACACCTTATCTAATGCAAGTAAGAAGAGGAAGCAACCATGGAACAATCGCAAGAATAAGAAAGGCAGTAAGCCACCGACGGGCAAGGAGTGTACGAAGTGTGGCAAGAATCATGGTAACAGACCATGCATGGCTGGACAGAATGTTTGCTACACATGTGGCAAACCTAGACATTTCTTGAGAGAATGCCCACAGAACACTGAAAAGGGACGACCACGCACCCAAGGTCGAGTGTTTGCCCTTACAGGGAAGAAGCCTGGAAGTCCCCAGTGATTAACGACTCCTCAGTGATTGCAATGTTTGATTCAGGTGCTAGTCATTCTTTTATCTTGTATGCCTGTGTTAAAAGACTTGGTTTGATTATGAATACATTGCCATATGTTATACATGTGTCCACACCAACACAGAATAGGGTAATTACATCTGATGCGTGCTTGAACTGCATAGTTTGTTATGAGTACTGTTGTATTGTTATAGACTTAATATGCATGCCCTTCCATGAAATTGATGTGGTGATTGGACTGAATTGGTTATCATCCCACAATATCTTAATGGACTGTAAGAACAAAACCCTAATCTTACCCTTGAGAGATTTAGAGTTGAATCCGGAGGTTAGATTGAATTTCTTAACAGAAGCCCAAGCGGGCAAATGCCTATGGAAAGGTTGTCAAGGATTCCTCATTTTCTTCTCGATGCAAGTAGAGGTAGAAGAAGGGATAGAAGAAATCCCAGTTGTTAAGGAGTTTCTGGAAGTGTTTCTGATAGAGGTCATAGGACTACTCCCAGACAGAGAAGTAGAATTCACAATTGACATCATACCTGGAGCAGGACCAATTTTTAAGGCCCCTTATAGAATGGTACCAAATGAAATGGCAGAACTTAAGAAGCAGATAGAGGAATTACTTGAGAAAGGTTTTATTAGACCAAGCGTATCGCCATGGGGTGCTCCAGTGTTATTTGTTAAGAAAAAGGACGGTAGTCTAAGATTGTGCATAGACTACAGGGAGTTGAATACAGTCACAGTCAAGAAAAAGTATCCGCTCCCTAGGATAGATGATCTATTAGACCAGTTAGTTGGTGCCAGTGTGTTCTCTAAGATTGATTTAAGATCTGGCTACCACCAACTCAAGATTAAACTAGATGATGCCCCTAAGACTGTGTTTAGAACTCGCTATGGGCAATATGAGTTCTTAGTGATGCCATTTGGATTGACGAATGCACCTGTGATATTCATGGACTACATGAATAGGATCTTTCACCCTTACCTAGATCAATTCGTGGTAGTGTTTATCGATGATATCTTGGTATACTCTAAGTCTCCTGAAGAACATAAGACGCATTTGAGAATTGTCCTAAATACCCTAAAAGAGAAGCAGCTGGTGGCCAAACTTAGTAAGTGTGAGTTTTGGCTAGAGAAAGTCTGATTTCTCGGCCATGTAATTTCCCAAGAGGGAGTGATTGTCGACCCCAGTAAGATTGAGGCAGTACTCAATTGGGAGAGACCCAAGACGATGACCAAGATCAGAGTTTCCTCGGACTAGCGGGGTATTACAGGAGATTCATCCAGGACTTTTCTCGAATTGCTCTTCCCCTGACCAAGTTAACCAAGAAGGACCAGCTGTTCTTGTGGGATGAGAAGAGTGAGGCTAGTTTTCAGGAGCTGAAGAGGAAGTTCACCTCTACTCCCATACTTGTACTCCCTGATCCTTCGCAACCCCATATGGTTTATACAGATGCTAGCAAGCAGGGACTGGGATGTTTGCTTATGCAGCAAGGGCAGGTAGTAGCATATGCCTCACGCCAGTTGAAATCTCATGAGGAGAATTACCCAACCCACGACCTGGAATTGGCAGCGATAGTTTATGCATTGAAGATATGGAGACATTATTTATACGGAGCAACAATAGAATTGTTTTGCGACCACAAGAGCCTCAAGTACCTCCATGATCAAAAGGCGTTGAAAATGAGACAATGAAGATGGATAGACTTGCTCAAAGACTACGATTTCTAGATTAAGTACCATCCAGGCAAAGTGAACGTAGTTGCTGATGCCTTGAGCAGAAAGGCAGTGCAGTAGCATCACTAATGATTGAGGAGCAGAAGCTGGTAGAGGATTTCAAAGATTAGGGTCCTCTATATCAAATGCAGTTAGTAGAAGTAAATGAAGGTAGAACCTAGTTTACAGCTTTGCTCGAGGGGTAAATCAAAGAAGCACAGTCATAGGATTGGCTAGCAGAAATTCTCAAAGGAAAATTGTCTAGAGGTGAAACTAAGAACTTTGAAATTTCAGAGGAGTGGATATTGAAGTTTAAAGGAAGAACCTATATTCCCTAAGTAGCCGACCTCAGAGAAAGCTACTAGCAGAAGCCCATAAGAGCAAATATACTCTTCATCCAGGAATGACAAAGATGTATCAAGTGTTAGAGAACTTTTCTGGTGGCATGGAATGAAGAAGGGTATTACAAAGTATGTGGCAAAGTGTCTCACTTGCCAGAAAGTAAAGATGGAACATCAGAGGCCTGCAGGAGAGTTGCAACCCCTAGATATCCCTGAGTGGAAATAGGATAGTGTATCTATGGATTTCATAGTAGGATTACTGATGACAGCGGCTAAACATGATGCAATATGGGTTATAGTAGACCGTCTGACTAAGTTCGCGCACTTTCTCGCTATGAATGTTAAAGATTCTCTTGAAAAGTTAGTGAGACTTTACCTTAAGGAGGTTGTTAGGCTGCATGGTGTCCCAAGCAGTATTGTTTTAGACCGAGACCCAAGATTTACTTCTAAATTTTGGAGGTCCCTACAGAAAGAAATGGACACTACTCTTAAATTCAGCACAGCCTACCATCTCCAGATAGATGGGCAGACGGAACGAACAATTAGACATTGGAGGATATGTTACGTGCTTACGTATTGGATTTCGGTGGTAATTGGGATACATACGTACCGTTAGCCAAATTTGCCTACAATAACAATTTCCATTCAAGTGTTTGAATGGCACCATACGGGCACTCTATGGGAGGAAATGTAGATCTTTATGTTGGACAGAGCTTAGTGAAAGAAGCATCCTTGGTCCAGACATAGTAGATCAGACTTTCCGACCGATTAAAGCTATTCAGCAATGACTTCTAACGGCTCAGAGTAGATAAAAGAGCTATGTAGATATAAGAAGGAGACAATTAGTTTTCGAAGTTGGTGATCACATTTTCCTTAAAGTGCCACCAACAACAGGAGTTGGTCGATCCCTGAAGACCAGGAAGCTGAACCCAAAGTATGCTGGACCATTTCAAATTTTGTCCAAAACTGGACTAATAGCCTACAAGTTGGCTCTTCCCCTAAAATTAAGTCAGATTCATGATGTCTTCCATGTCTCCCAATTGAAGAAATACCATCCAGACCCAACACGTCATAAGCTATGATGACATTGTGCTCCGAGACAACCTGTCTTTTGAGGTTAGACTAGAGCAAATCATTGATCAAAAGATCAAGCAGCTGAGGAACAAACAGATTCCACTGGTCAAGGTGGTCTAGAAGAGTCTTTCCTTTGAAGAAGCCACATGGGAGATGGAGACCGAGATGAAGGAAAAGTACCCTGAACTTTTCCATTAAGGTATGCTTTAAATTTCTGGGATGAAATTTATTTAGGGGAGAGAAATGTCACATCCAGTATTATGGTAATTAGGAATAAGAAATATTTTGAAATAATTAAGGGCCAAAAATGATAAGGAGAATTAGAAGAATTTTGGTGGAAAACAATTATTATGATTTTCCAAGCCAATTATGGAAATTTGACTAATTATGGAAAATTGGTCAAATATAATTATGGAATAATATTTCCAAGCCAATAATATCCTTTGAGAATTATATGAGATTATAAAATTGGTTTTATGACCAAATTACCCTTAGAGAAATTACAAAGAAGTTAAGGGTGATTTAAGCCAATTTAAGGGATTTTATTTGGAAAATTCCAAATGAATATTTTTAAGGGGAATAAAATCCTAAGAAAATTCTTATGGTATCCCAAGAAATTATAAGAGATTATGGAATTAAATGAAGACCCCCAATACCTTTGGAAAGTGGAAAGACCCTACAGAAATGGAAATTAGTTTTCCTTTTTATTTAATTATTGGAAAATTAATTTTCAGACAAAGAGCGCAATTTGGGAAGATAAAAATAAGGAGAATAAATTATAGATTTGATAGAAAATAATTATAGAGGCCAAAATACTGTAATAATAGAAACAAAGTTAAACCCGGAGTCGAAGTGCACTGGTAAAGTAAGACTAGAGTCTTGCAATTCCAATGGTTCACAATTAGCCATGTGTCAAGCCCCTAATGGAGAGGATTTGAACTTGCCAAGTGTCATTCCTCAAATGGAGAGGATTTTGACTTTTGGTAATTAATTTCATTTGGATTTAGTTAATTATGAAAGAGATAGTAAGATTAAAGAGGGTAATGACACTTGGAATTTCATTTATGATGGTGGTTGGGATATTTGGCTAATTAAACAAGCTCATCTCCCCTAATATTCAGATGATATTTCGTGCAAGAGGGAACCAAGAGAGAAAAGAGGGAGTTCAAAGGGAAATCAAGGGAAAAGCTACCAACTTGATCATACAACCAAAGATTCAAGGTTAGTTCTTAGTTCTAAATGGATTCTTGCCTTGTTTTCTTTCTTTGTATGGTTGAAAGTTTCTGTTTTCTCTCTTCTTTGGGTGCTGGACGAAATGCTTCTCATGTGGGGAAAGAAGTTTTGTTGATTATACTTGCTAGAACACTTCAAAACATGTTAGATCCTAATAGTTGCAAGTGGTTATGAGTTGATTTCAAAAGTGTTTTCTTAGTTGTGTACCATATGGACCATTTCGGCCAAGGTAGTAAATGGACCTTAGGATGTGTTTTTCAATGTTTTAAGGCTTCCATGGTGCTCAAAATGAAAAATGGTGTAGGGTAAACCAAAAGGAACAAGTGTTGGAAGCATTAAAACCAAAGTTGTAATTTTGGGTTAAAGAATCTTGGTTCGGTCAAGAGTAACTGAAAGGAGGAGTTTTCTTTTCTTAAATCTAAGCATATATTTTGAATCTACATAAAAACCCTGTAGGAATAAGTCAAGAAGCAATTTTTAAGGTTAAAAAGAAACAAGTTCAAAAATAAAGAACAAAGGTGGAAGCTTTAAGGAGCAAGAGTCATATTAAGTTGTGTTCTTACTTTTACTCGGTTTGGTTAATGACTTTTGCTGCCCTTTTTTGATGGATTGCCTTGTTAGGGTTTGATATTTGTGAAGGAGAAGAAGAGAAATAAAGAAAACTCAAGCTTTTGAAGCAAGGTAGCAAGTTGAACCTAACTACTAACATTGACTTGGCATTATTGATTATTGCATGATTAATTGCTATTATGTGGATGAACTTTCTTGATTGTAATGTGGCTGCTCTCTGCACTTTCTTGTTTTGGCCTTTGCATGATTGAGTTTGCCAAATGATAAGCATGCTAGTTCACCAATAGTAGTTAATATAATTATGCATGTTGATGATACTTGTTGATGATATAGTTGGTTAATTTGCTATTGGGATTTCAAGGAAATCTCATTCCCCAAATACAACCTAACATTTTAGGACATGAAACATCCAAGGGCAAGCTGCAGATTGAGAGTTAAAAGTATGGTATCATAACATAAAAATTCGTGGACATTTGGGTTATGTAATATTACGCTGGATAGTGCTGTAAATTCATTGACACCATCACCTTTACATGACGTTTTGATTGATTTTCTGAACGAGTTTAATTACAAAATTTGTCACATTTGTAGATCATGTTCTGAGCTTCATTTTGACATCTAACACGTTAAAAATGTCCAATTACATGATTTTTAATGATTTTTCAAAGTTAAGATTTAGAATCTAGAAAAAGGGTTTTTGCCTAATAGACAGAGGTGACTTTCACAAAAACCTGATGCTTTTTCCAATGGAATTGATTCACAAAAATATTTTTCCCTGAAAGAGCATTCAAAGGGAATTTTATAGAATTTTTAACCACTCCATTTTAATTTTTCTAGATTAAGTTATGAATTTTTGAAGTTGAGCCAAAAAACTGGATTTTTACCTGATGAACAGTGAAAATCCGAAAATTAGTGTGTTTGAGTTAAATTTGAGCCCAAGACCATCCAATGTGGTCTAAAATGGTCTTAATTAAACCCTAAGATGATATGATAATAAGGTGTAATAGAGCCACAATGAATTTATGATATGAAGAATCAACTTTTGTCAGAAGCTTCCAACGGCTAGTTTCAACGGTCATATTCTTTGAGCCAAATGGAAGAAGATGCTCAACGGTCAAATGCCCAATATCATCTATAAATAGAAGAGCATTCAAAAAAAGAAAAAAAGAGAATAGTTTGAGCTTACAACATCAAATGCTAAAATGCCGAATCAATATAGCTCCGAGAGAAAACTCTCTGTCTCTGTATTTCATAAACTAAAACTTATGTATTCGTAAGATAGAGAGGAGAGTTTCCCAGACGTGCTTAAGATTCATCTATCACTTCTTTGAGAGAAGAAATATTCAATCTTCTTTATCATTATTAGATTGTATTCTTACGGTGTGTAAGGGGGAGTATTTACCTTAGTGAGAGGTTGCTGTTAAATAGACTAGTTAGTCTAAGGATTGTAAGTGGCGACACAAGTGTCCGGATCAAACTTTTGGTTGTAGTGGTTCTCAAGTACCCATGTTAAACTTGAGGGAGATAGTGGATTGAAATCTCAGGGGGGGCCTGGGGATAGGACGTAAGTCAGTAAGGACTGAACTAGGATAAATCACAGTTTGCATCTTCTCTTCTCTTACTTCTTTATATTTCCAGCTAAACCATTTTACTATTGTGATTATGCTTATGTTGATTCATTGTTTTTATACTCAAAATTTGGTATGAATTTCATTATATTGCAAAATAGTTTTTAATTTTAATTAACACCCAATTCACCCCCTCTTGGGTGATCAACCATTCTTACATTTGGTATCAGAGCAGGTCACTTGTTTAAAGGATCTAACGATCTCAAGTGCAAAGATCATTGCTGATTTTAAAGGTTTTGATTATACAATTCCACCATTTCTCAAAGATATTGAGTTTTGGTTTTGGAAAGCTCGTATGATACGATTTTTGAAAACTATTGATTTTGATATGAGATATGTTTTTACAAATGTTTTTGTTATTAAATAAAGAAAGGATTGGACCGAAAAAGAAAAGAAAATGTTTTCTTTGAACATTCGAGCAATGAAAATTATGTATAGTGCTTTAACTGAAATTGATTATGAGAAAATCAAGTCTTGCTCTAGTGCCAAGGAAATTTTGGATAGTCTTGACTCTAGTTATACTTCTAACACTTGTGTTGAAGCTAAATATGAAGATAGTTCACTTGAGACCGATCAAGAAAAAGATACACAATCATCCACTCTCAGTGAACAAATGGAGGTCGAGATCAAAGAAGGTGAAATCACACAATACTTCCATTAGTCTATCAACACAGAGGAACAAGAGGAAGATGAGCATCAAGAAGAGCTCAGTATGGACGAATACAATGAATCATTATTTAGAGCTCAAGATGCTCTTAAGGTAAACATGAAGAGAATTGAAAGACGACGCGCAGCGGAAACTAAATTTTAAAACTTTCAATCCCTTGCCCGGATCTACCGATCGTGTTTAAGTCAAGTAGTAAGAAGCATTACCTTCGGTGTTCGATTTCTTGGTGGCTCGGTGATTCCGCCGTTCAGGATGCCTCTGCTCGCCTCCTTTGTCGTTCGAAGTCGACAACTCCGGTCGACTTCCTCTACCGGTATCCACACGAATAGCCCTCAATCTCAAACGACGTGCTAGCGTCTTTGTCCGTCTAGGGTTTTCAAAATCCGTCCTCCCTTCTCTCTTTTGGCCGTCTCTTATCTGCAAGTGCTTTCACTCTCACTCACTAAAACCCTAGCTCCCTAATATCAAATATATAGGATGCTATAGGTATTATGAATGATATTTAATTTCGAAATTAATCCTAAATTAATTCTGAAATTAATACAATATCAAATATTGCATAATCAGATAAGAGAACAATTAAATAAATACGGTTTATATTAAATTCGTCTCACAGATTTAATTCACCTATTTATTTAATTCAAAAATAAAGATATGACGGAATTAATTTACATAGATTTAATTTATCCTTATAAATTAAATCTAACAATTAATATCTCTTATATTTATATAATATATATATACGAATATATATATACACACACACAGTCCACCCTATATTATTCATTGAATCTGGACATATCTTAGATTCAATGAATCTGGACATCATAAGTCGTGTTGGGCTATTTTGTGTGCGACCCTGTAGGCCCATATGAAGTTGGCAGCGGGCCATTAACTATAATGACTCACAAGTCGTAAGCGGTCTCTAGCAAGACATCATGACTACCCAAAACATATGAGGATCATTGAACGATGCAACTTTTCATACAACCATATCACGTCCCTTTTGTCACACGATATTTTGGTCATGGATGAGGCATGGAGAACGTCATCCTCCTATTCATGACCGTTACTTTCTCGATCCCTGAGTAGTCTAAATATAGAAATGGAACTACCTTTTCATTACAGTATGGCCATACATTTCTCAGACTCACTCATCGAGGGGCCCAGTAATATCTCTCTACGAATGTGAGGGACAAATTCCATCTTGACCATTCACATTCCTCCGCATGAAAAACCACTAAGCCTGAACATAGTCTTTATGATCACTCGGTCAAAAGTGGCTTTTGACTAGGTCAAAGCTTAGCTTTTATCATGTAGGAATCCATGATGATCTCAGGTCAAATGGCACAGTAACATGGTTTGTATATGAGAGAAGCTTATGACTTAACCCATGCAGCTCTCTCATAGCGGGTCGGTCCAACACCTTGTACTCTTACATGTGCCTATGACTTTAATTTACATCTCTATATATCTTTAAAGTCATACTGGTCTTATTTCATCTCTGCTCCCACATAGATGATCGACCAGGGACATTTAGGATAAACCATAAGTTATCCAAGGATAGTCATCACAGTAAACATGCAAATAATATGATAACGTAATTAATAAATTCATAAATCAACAATGTTCGTAGTAAAAATGATTGGCCCTTAGGGCACAATTTCCAATAAAATAGTCCCAATTCTTCTCGTACATTACTTATGAAAAATGATTTTGAAAGTTTACATAAAATTGTTGTTCGACGAGTCATTGATTCTGTTTTCAAAAGTAAAAATGTTTTTAATCATACTGAAAAATTTACTGGGAAGAAAGAACTTACAAAGAGAAATCATTTAAGTTTGTATTCTTTTAACCAACGTAATATTTGCATAAAATCTCATAATGGATATCATTCTGTTATTTGCAATTATTGTGGTAAATCAAGTCACATTTCTCACACATGCTATTTTAGAAGAAATCCTAATGTGAGAAATAAATTTGTTTGGGTTCCTAAAGGAAAAGTAAGGTCCAATGCTAACATTGAAGGACCCAAAGGAAAATGGGTACCAAAATGTCCTTATAGTATTTCAATTTTGCAGGATATTTTTAAGAACAGACATATTGGCCCAAAGAAGAAGAAAGTGCCTAAGAGAGCTACTCACATGATCAATAAGAGAACTCTTAGAGCACCCATTGCTGGAACTATAATGTCCAATCATAGGAAGCAATGGATACAAGCTAAAGGAGTACGTTGCACCTCAAGGATGGACCACCACAATGTAAAATTTGATTACCTTGAGGAGAACAAGAAAGGGAGGATCTCTCAAGCATTAAGTAGAAGACTTCTTGAGGCTACATTTTATGAGAGAACATTACAAGCAACCAAAGCAAGGAATCAAAATTCTCGACCTCATAGAAAGATGCAGTGGGTACGTAAAAGCAATCCTCCAAGTACCTAGAGAAGAAGGGAGAAAGTCTTTCCTCAAGATTGTGACCACAAAGGAATTGATGAACAAATCTTGAGAAAGCTGATCTGGTATGGATTTTGGTGCTGAATGTGGAAAGAAGAAAAATTAACACTAATCCATCAAAATCAAGCAAGTTGTCACAAGGACAAGAGGAAATATGGTGATATCTAATCTTTACCCTTTACTGTGCTGATATGAAATTCATATTTGGGTAATGAATACTTGTTCCTTGTTGCATTCCATTAGCAATCAATCTTTTATGATCTTCAAATTATTTTTCGATTGCTAAATAGACTGAAAATAGAATTGTGCATAGTTTTCTATGTTTTTTTATCTTCAAATGCACAATCCAAATTTTTTAAAACTCATTGTAAAAGCGCATACAAATGATTTGAAAGATATTCATTTTTGTTTCACATTCAAATGTTTTTCAAAATTGGAAGTTAATATTTTGAGTGCTAAAAGTCAGAAATGGTTCAAATCCTTCTCATAGAGTTTTCTCCATCTCTAATGTGTTAATTCCTGATCTTAATGTGCTATCCTATACTTGAATTCCTAAATCCTATTTTTCAACGAGTTAGACCTTTAGTCTAACAAGTTAACCATCCATGTGAGTTTCAAGTCTATCTTTACAAAAAGATTCCAATACATCAAAGGCTTATGCTTAATGTGTTTATCCTTATTGACTGAGTTATTACAAGCATGATTATGCGATTAACCATTTCAATGGAATGACTTATATAGCTTCTGGAATCTATTTAACCTACTAGTCATTTGGACTAAAGAGTTAATGTACTTCATTATTCAAAAATCCAGTGTTAGAGTGTGAGTAAAGTCTTTGAACCTCCATGGTGGAAAGCCTTTCGGCTAACATCTTATCCGTATGACTTTTACTCTAAAAAAAACTCTCTAATGTGTTAATCCTAGTGTTTGATATGTTATCCAATCTGATCTTACAAATTGAAGCTATATGATATTTTGCCTCAATTTGATGACTTCCACATTTTTTTTGAACAAAAGTATTTGCTTTTAACAAGTTTTTTTTAAACTTTGTTTATAACATTCATGTTTTAAATAAGTGCATTAAAAACCTTATTTCAAAAGAAGCATTATTTAACTTCTAGCTTCATGTGCATATTTTTACATAACGCTCGTGATTTGAATAAATCCTCATTTTCAAATTCATGATCATTCATAGCCAACTTGTTTTCATGCAAGCTTTTAGCTTTCCATAAAGTTGATCTGATCAAATCTAATTTTAAAAGAATTTATGATCGATGATCTTTTAGTTATAAAATCTTTTAATACCTTCTTTGCTAAAAAATCATATGGTTTAATCCATATAAGAGAATGAGAATCATTGTAGCTAACATGGTGTGGACCCAAGAGAAGTTGGGTACCAAAGAACTAATATTTGTGTTGTAGGCATCCTAAAGAATTATAAGATAAAATTCTATTGATGGAGATGTCAATGAGGGAGAATTGAATTTCTTCCTCGGGTTGCAAATCAAACAAAAGAAGAATATGATCTTCATATCTCAAATAAAGTATCTCAGAGAACTTCTGAAGAAATATGGTATGGAGCAAGCCAAGAGTGCAAATACACTTATGAGCTCAACTGTATCATTAGACACGAACGAGAATGCAAGGATGTGAACTTGACTAAATATAGAGGGATGATTGGATCACTACTCTACCTCATAGCAAGCAGACCAGACATTCAGTTTAGTGTGGGAATGTGTGACAGAGATCAATTAGCTTCCAAGCAATCACATGAAGAAGCTGTTAAGAGAATCCTCAGATATCTTGTCAGAAACACCAAATCTGCGAAATAGTATTCAAAGAAAGGAGCAGAATATCTAATGATCACAGAGGATACAAAACAGACAAAAAAAGCATCAGTGGATAATGCCAATTCCTAGGAGGCTGTCTTGTTTCGTGGTCTAGTAAGAAACAAAACACTATGGCCATATCTTCTACAAAATCAGAATATATGCCACTGTCAGCTGTTGTGCTCAAATTTTATGGTTTAAAACAATAATTACAAGATTTGGGAATCAAGTTGAAGGAAATCCTAATCCTGTGTGACAACACAAGCACAATCAGCCTGTTTAAGAATCATGTTCATCATGCCCGAACCAAGCATATTGATGTTCGACATCACTTCATTCGGGACCATGTTCAAAAGAAAGATGTAAAAGTAGAATTCATTCCTACTGAGTATCAAATAGCAGACATTTTCACAAAGCCTCTCGACCAGCAGAAGTTCAATTACTTTAGAAGAGAATTGGGAATGGTAAATCCAATGAGTTGTAAGAAATATCACATTACTCTTTATTTTGGGCATTAAGATTTATTTGATGATTAGAAGACTAACTTAAGTATCAAAGAGGATAGAAATTTGTTTTACAGGAAAGCTCTGTTTTGACGTTGAAAAACAGAGGTGAATAGAGTAGGGATTGATTGATAAAAGCATCGATAATCATGTCTTAAAGATGACTCAATTTATCGATCACCTGATCGATAAATCCAATTTATTGATGAAATCATCAATCAAAGGATATATAGAACTGACTAGAAATGAT